>NW_025814058.1:2695000-2793150 GCF_018902025.1 Drosophila willistoni
TATTGCTAATTGAACCGTTATTGGCTGCCACAGCGGCAACAGCGGCCACAGCATTGACATTGACATGGGCCAAATGTTGCAAATGATGTTGCAATAATTGTGTGGGTGGCGGCAATGTCCCAGCAACATTGCCAAGCAATTGTTGTTGTTGCTGCTGCTGCTGCTGTTGTTGTAACTGCTGTTGATGTTGTTGTTGCTGCTGCTGTTGTTGGTGCTGCTGCTGTTGCAAACGTAACAAATTGTTGGTATTGCAATTGTTATTATTATTGTTATTATTGCCCAATAAATGTGGCAAATTATTAACCACTTGCAGAGGTAAACTACTCAAGGGCGGCAATGTTGCTGCCGTCGTTTGCGACATGTTGCCCAACAGTTGTTGCTGCTGCTGCTGTTGATGTTGTTGTTGCTGCTGCTGCTGATGTTGTTGTTGTACATTTTGCATTAATTGCAATTGATTTTGCTGCTGCTGTTGATGTAAACCATGTTGTTGTTGTTGTTGATGCTGCAACGCCAATGCTGGCGGCGGCATTTGATAGTCCATTCTCATAGTCAGAGATCAAATTGTTTTCCTTTTTTTTTTTTGCCAAACAAAAGAAAAACAGGAGCGACAAGAGATTCTTTACTTTTTTTTTCCTTGTGTTTTATTGTTTTTGTTTCTGTTTTTGTTTCTTTTTTTTTTTGGTTTTCAGTTTTATTGTTCTTTCTCAAAATTCCAACATTTTGAATTGTGTTTTGTTTTGCTGATCTGTTTCTGTCAACTTAATTAATAAACGCAAAAAGCTTTTTTTAACGCTTAACAACTACAACTATAACAAACAGCAACAATTAGAATGAGAACATTAGCTCTAAGAAGAGAATAGCGAAGAGAAAGAAAGACAGAAAGAGAGACAGAGAGAGAGAGAGAGAGAGGGAGAGGCAATAACTATTTGCTATTCTCCAATACTTTAACCGATCTTGGGGTATCCTAAAAATATTAGCAATTATATGTTTCTTAGAACATACATTAAAAAATCAAACAAGTTTTGCCAATTTAGCAATTTCAATTACTGTAGCATACGTATAGGGGCATTTTTAAATGAAATTTAAATGAGCTAAGCTAAAGCAAAGTGTATTGAAACTTCGGTTTGCCAAAAAGGTTCTCACTTTCGAGATCTGTTTTCTTCTAATTTTTCTATTTTTTTTTTTGTTTTTTTTGTTGTCTGTGTTTTTTTCTTTTTTTGCACTCGCAATTCTTCTATTGTTTGTTTTGTTTGCTTTTTTCTATTATTACTTTTTCGTTGTCGTTGTCAACTATTTTGCTGCTTCTACTGGTGCTGTTGTTGTTGTTGTTATTGGGGCTGGGTCTGGGTCTGGGTCTGGGACTGGGTCTCTCTTTCTGGTTGATTGTTAAAGGGGTTTGCCCTGTTCTCGCATAGCTTTTGTTCTTCTTGTTGTTGTTGTTGTATGAGAAAAGTTTGACCTTGAATTAGCTAAAAAAAAAAGCAGCAACAACAAGTACAACAAAATGTGTGTGTTTGCAATTTGAGAACTGTTGTTGTTGTTGTAGTTATTGTTGAAGCGGTAGTAAACTAAACCGTTTATGAGGCGACAAATTTTCGTTCTGTTGTTACTTTTTTTTTTTTTGCTTTTAGTTTTCCTTTTTTATTGTTCTAAAATGATTTCTAATAAATCACTTCGAAAGGTCTCTAAAAAACACAAGTTATATTGAGAGATTTTTGTAAAAAACTAAAAACATTAAGGAATTTAGTTTGAATTTTGCACAACAATTTGCTTAACTTGGCTTTAAAATTTAACTTCTCTTGAAATCAAATTTCATTTTTGCTTCTTGCAATTTTTACACCAATTTTTTATCTTTTTTCTTTTGGTGTTTCATTTCAGTTTCTCGTGTTGCCATTAATATATTTATTTTGCAAATTTGTTTAGTTCAATATTTTCATATTTTTGTGTGGACAAACTTTATATGTTTCAAATTTGTTGTCCATTTCATTTCGTTTATAGGAATAATTTAATTATCTCTCTCTGCTCTTTGCTTTACGATTTAGATATATCTAGATATATATGTATGTGATCTTGATATATAGATATATATTCATATATGTGTATATAAATATATATATATATACTTGTATATAAATTCTTTTCAAACTATTTGTGCCTTTTTGTTAATTTTCACATTTCATTTGACAATTTTTTGTTTGAATTTGAGATCTTGAGATCACGCACACTGGCACACACACACACACACACACACACGCACACATATAGATATATATATATATATATATATACACACTTTATAGACACTGCACTAGAATTTTGATGATGTTGAAGCAGAAGAAGAAGAAGATGAAGTTGTAGAAGGACCGGGGCTACTCCTTTTGCCCGTGTGAAAATTCAACATTAAACATTAAACACCCAAAAAAAACACCGAAAAAAATACGAAATACGTAGAGAGGGCGTTGGTGGGGGGTGGGGTCACAGGGCAGCACACAATAAAAGGAATGTTGAAAAGGAGGAAAAGGTGATGTTGGTTTTTGTTGTTATTTTTGTTGTTGTTGTGTTGGAAGGAGAAGCGAAAGTTCACGAGTTCGCACGTCGTCCGAATGAGAATTCAAATATTCGAAAGCGCCCAAGAGACACGCGCCTTAAAACAATTTTAATTCAGTTTTATTTAGTTTATACAGTTTTTATATATACACATATATTTATATATATATAAATTTATATATGTTTGTATATATATATATATTTCTTTTTTATTCCACTCTATGTGTGTGGGAGCCGTAGACCGAACCGGTGCCGCCGGACTGCGAACGTTGAGTGAACGCGCGCGCTTCATGTTCATGCAACCCAAAAACAAAAAAAAAAAAAACACACACAAAATACAAAAACAGAAAAAAGCGAAAAAAAAAGCAGAGAAAAATAAAAAATAAAAACAACAAATGTAGTAACTTGTGAACGAACCAGCGACTGCGCAGCCAGCGGCAAAAGCCAAAGCCAAAGCCCAAGCCAAACTTGAAACTGAAAGCATAAAAAGCCTCTCTCTCTTGCGCACACAGTCTTTCTCTCTCACCCTCTCACCCTGTGTGAGTGTGTGTGTCTCTCTGTCACTCAGGGGGCTCACTATATCTCTTGCTTTCTTGTGCTTACTCTCTAGATTTTTGATACCCTATGACAGACCCCAAACTAAACCTTATAGGGTATATATTCCTACATATATCATGATCGTATAGAAGACGAAGAAAACTGCCAAATTGTTATATTAACTAAACATTATTATATTTAACATTTATTTTAAAAAAAAATATGCCATTTTGTTTGATCATTTTTTGATCTTTTAAAGAGTTACTAAACTTTACTTCTCTTAGAAACAAACTCTATTGACTTTGATGCTTCAAAATTTGTAACAATTCAGAATTTACTTCAACTAAAATTGTTTCTACAAATAAGTGAAAACAAAATCGCAATTATTAGTCAATGTTGAAGCCTAAATTGGTTAGCCAAATCGAGTCGTATGGCTTTTCATCTGAAACTTTCTCTCTAAGATCAGTAGTTAAGTTTAAAATCAAAACAATTTTAGTTTTCAATTTCGAAAAATTTGATCAAAATCGAATTTGTGAATTATTATCGCTATCGATTGCGGAACAAGCCAAGTTTATCGGTTAAAATTGGTTAAAATTGTTAAAATCGTCTCCTTACAAAAAGGTCAATGGAAAGAAAATTTTACTTGTAATATCCTTAAATATTTTTATATTATTTCTTAAGACATTTAGAGCAATATTATTCATGAAATAAAGAAAATTTACAAGAATCTTTAGTTTTCAAATTGATTTCAAAAAGCAATTGATCAATGGACTTGATGTCTTCTTGGTTTCGAAAGTTTTTTAATCAAATTGTATAATGTTTAAAATTTGTATCAAATGTAATCTTATTCATTAGAAACTTTAAAATATGTAGATTAAATCTCAAATATTGTTCTAGAAAAGTATTCAAAATAATGATCAAATTTGTCAACCCTAAACCAAAAAAAGTTTTTAACTTAGTTTTGAAAAGGAAATTTTATTTCTTTTGAAATTTTGAACACCAATTTGGAAAACCATGCAAAATTGATGTCAATAAACGTTGAAAAACGAGAAAGGTACTAAAATAATCACAAAAATATATTGTATTAATGCTTTATTATTAAAGCATAATATTTTATCTAATATGTTTGGGATCTACATTTATAATTATCTATTATATATAATTATAACCTGGAAACATTTTTAGATTTAGAACTAATCTGTAAAATTAGTTGTAAAATCTGCCTGAAGGTCATACAACAAACATACAATCTTTATATCTTGATTTGTTGATTGACAGAGCACAAAGATTTAAATTATTATTATACTGAATATATATCTTATCATAAAGTTAATAGTCCTACTTTCTTTATTTTTGAACCATTTTTTCAAGCTACTTTTAGCCATGTTTATTAAACGTAGCTGGGTAACTTATTAGTCGTATTAATTTCTGAATTTTTAGGTAGAAAATTTTACTTTTTTTTGTGTTTTTTTTTTGTACTTTCTTTCGCTGTCGCTACGCTTCGTGTGAGCTCAGCTGAGACGAGACGAGCTGAGACGAGACGAGACTAGGCTGAAGCTGAGGCTTAGATGCGGAAGCAAAAGCCAAAACCGCAGCCATACGGTTTTTCCTCTGCTGACGTCAACCGCGCGCGCAGCTGTAGCAGCACGAATTGAGTGAGAGCTTTTTTTTGTTGTTGTTGTTGTTGCTGTTTTTGAGTGATAAATGGGCAAAATGCAAAGCTTACCGACATTTACAGATACAAATAAACACACTCACACACACACACACACACGCAAGAGAGATACAAACGAAATGCAGATGCAATCGACCACTTTGTCACATTCGTGGCGGGGTTGTGTGTGTGTGTGTGAAACAACTGAGCGGTAGGTGGAGGAGACGACCCATAGAAAATGATGATGATCAGAGATGCTTACCTGAAAATAGAGAAACAAACAACAATAAATAAATAAATATATAGAAATTGTTGAAAATTGCAATGACAATTACCACCCACAGGTTTTAGTTTTAGTTTTCAATTTTGCTCATCCTCCCCCACAACATTCATCTAAACGCAAACACACACATACACAGGCATATACACCTATACACCTTTTGAAATTATAACACCAAACAAATTGCCTTTAAAAGGTCACCGCATGATGGAAAAATTTCATCTCAACCCCCACACACTCACACACATAAATTCAACTTTTCCCCATATTTAATCAGCCTAATTTGTGCAACAAAAACTAAAAAAAAAAAAAATAGAATACCCAGAAGGCAAAGGCAGGTGCTGTAGGTGTGTGGAAAGAAGCAGATACAAATACATCATCATTTAGAGAGAATCTAATCAAGGCAAATGCATTACGCGAGGTCAGGTCGCGGTTGTAATTTTTACTCTATTCAAAAGGACATAAACTAGATCAAAAAGGGTTTTTCAACCATTCAATTTTCAAAATTGACCCAACTTTTCCTTTTTTCTCCTTTTGGTTTTGTTTTCTTTTCCCATGCACATACATACATGTCGTTTTGTTTTTCTTTTTCGATAGCTTTTGCTTTTCGTGTTTTCATTTTCCTATTGCCACAAAAAGCCAAATGTCAAATAAAGGCCTAGGAAGTGCAATTTCATAAATAAATTTACAATATATTCAATATCAAAAACCTACATTAGATTCCTTTTTTTTTTCATTATTTTTAACCCAAGTTTTACAAGTTTTCTTTTAATTTGAAAAATCTCAGCAAATTTCAAAAATTTTGGTCACTATTAATAAATATTTTTCAAATTATATTTAAATGTTTTTTTAAAAAAATCTAACAAATTTCGCAATCCATCAATTAAGATTTGTAAACAATTTTGAATCTCTTCAATAATATTACTCATACGACATGTGATATGAAAAAATAAATGGTATCTCCCTTTCTAAAAGTATTTTCCTTCATTTCTTTAATCAAGTACCACAAGACGTATGAGTAATAATGTAATTTTCATCTTATTCCTTTATAAATGCTTGAATATTGCAAACAAATTGCAAATTTCACACAATATCAAATAATTTTCTAGAACAAATTGTTGAAATCGCCAACCTCATCCCCCCACCCACCCCCTAACCCATATACATATGTAAATAATCATGAAACATTTGTGCCATATGATTAATCATTAGAATGCATTGACAAATTTTAATAAAAAGCGAAACGAAATCAAAATTGAATTGCAACGGCATCGAAATTGTGTTTTTTTTTTTTTTTCAATAATTGCAACGTAGTTGTTTTTTGTTTTTTTGTTTGCTTGGTTTTGGCGTAGGTCGCAAAAAAAAAAAAGCAAAAATAATTCAAGAAATTTTCTGAGAGTTTGAGTCGCTGTTGCTGCTTATCAAAATTGAACTCAATTTATAGAATTGAGTCGCAAATTAATTAAATTCATCTTGTGGTAGGGCCAAGTAGCAGGCTCTATATAGCAACAGTTAATGGCTATAGCCTGCAGATAGAGATAGAGATATATATATATATATATATATATATGTATACCTAAATTCATACAATTTGAGCTAAGGCAGACGTCAGCACTCACGTGTGTGCGCAGCAAGCTTTAAGTATGTTTTTTTTATTTTTTCTTATATACACATATGTATATATTTTGTTTTTGTTTTTACTGTTTGACTAAGCTTGAAATGCGCAAAGTTCTCTCTCTCTCTCTCTTTCTTTCCCTTTTCAAATTCTTCCCTTACTAGTTTCTCTTTATCACCTTCTTTCTTTCTTTCCCATTCTCTCTGTCCCTCTGTCTCCTTCTTTAATGACTTGTCTCTCTCTCTCTCTCTCTCTCTCTCTCTCTCTCTTGACTGACTGTCATAGCTAAGTACTGACGTTTGAATGATATCAGCTAAAGTGAAATAAGCAAATACAATAAAGACAAGGAAAGGCGTCAGTCGACTGACTAGCCAGCCAGTCCAGTCAATTATCAAAAACTATTCGACTTCGATCCATATGGAAAACACAAAACAAAAAAAAAAAAACGATCAGTATAAAGTAAACATGTTGTACATTTTTTAATTTTAATTTGACATAAGTTTCTAATAAAGGATTCAAGTTCATTTCCCTGAACTAACTTAAACACTTGAAAGAAGTTTAAAAAGATATTTCTAGTTCTATAGTTCAGTCGTTTCAACAATTAATAAAGTTTTATGTATTTGTAAGTTCGCAATTTAATTGCCTCTTCTATTTCATTGAGTGAGTGAGTGGGTTTGTTTTTATTGTGTGTTGTGATCTCACCTGAGCTAGATGGCTGAAATCTTGCTTTGAGGGTATTCAAATGATTCTGATGCTCATTGGCAATGACAGCTGCCACAGCGTTTGCCACATGTTGCACACTGCTGACATTGTTCTGGTTTGGATTATTATTCGTGTTGTTGTTGTTGTTGTTGTTATTAGTTTCCCCATTGTTATTGTTGTTAGTGTTGGCTCCTGTTGCTGCTGCTGTTGCCGTTGATGTGCTGCCATTGTTGGTATTGTTGTTGTTGTTGCTGGTGGTATTATTACTGCTGCTGTTGTTGTTGTTGCTAGTGTTATTTGCATTGGTATTGGCTGCAACTGCTGCCGCTGCCGCATTCGCTGCCACAGCTGCTGCTGCTGCCGCCGCTGCTGCCGCTCCCTGATGGCTATCCATAAAATTGGCTCTCTGATAATGTGAATTATCCTGATAGATGCGCTGATAGGTTAATGTTGGCAATGTCCACGAATTGTTGGTTTTATAATGAAAATTTCCAGTGCCAAATATGGAATGAGTGTTGGTGTTGTTGTTACCACCACCAACGCCAATGGCGCCGCCGCCACCGCCACCACCTGGAACGGAAGCAGCAGCAGCCACAGCGGCTGAGGAGAGTGTATGGGCTAGTTGGACAGCGTGATGTTGCTGCTGTTGCTGTTGTTGTTGCTGCTGTTGTTGATGCTGGAGATGTTGCTGGTGTTGTTGATGAAGTTGTTGTTGTTGTTGTTGTTGATGTTGTTGCGTATGCGAATGATGCGTATTATGTAGTTGATGCGGAGGTGGTGGCGGACCATGTGAATGAATATGTTGCTGCTGCTGTTGCTGTGAGTGATGTGTGTGTTGGTGTTGCTGTTGTTGCTGCTGCAATACTGCAGCCACATGTTGCTGGTGGGCTTGATGTTGTAGATGCTGCTGCTGCTGTTGTTGCTGTTGTTGTTGTAAGTGTTGCTGCTGGACAAGTTGTTGTTGGGCATGTTGTTGCTGCTGCTGTTGCTGTTGCTGTAGTGCCCATGCATTAACAGCTGTATTAGAAGATCCACCACCACCAGAACTTGCAGATGATCCAGTTACTGATCCATTTCCACCTCCTCCACCACCAGAACTACTTTTACCCGAATCATTGCTGCTAACACTGTTACGATGATTATCCAAATTAGTTGATGATCCTGTTATACTGCCAACATCATTGCCACTATCACTATTCCCGCTACTATTACCACCTCCAATTGATCCTCCTGAACCTGAAACTGATCCTGATCCTCCTCCTCCTAATGCAGCTGCTGCTGCTGCTGCGGCTGCTGCTGCTGAGGCTCCTGAGCCTCTTCCACTGGCTGCTGCTGCTGCTGCTGCTGCCGCTGATGTTGCTGATCCACCAGCATTTGCCACAGCTGCTGCTGCTGCCACTTGTGAGTTCAATTGTTGAAAATACTGCGACAATGTGGCATTTGCCGACACTTGTTCCTGATTGAAGAAACTGGCACAGGAATTGGCATCTGAAGACATAGTCACTGGATTTTATCTCTCACTGGGATTCACTACAGTCACTGGATGCTTAATGTTGTTGTTGGTCACTGGTCTGAGTCACTGCTATGGAGCACTTTTTAGGTGGCCAATTCCTTGTGATTGACGTGATTGTATTTGCTCTTTAGCAATATAAATTTTTTTATATTACCAAAAGTTGTGAGCATTTTCAATACTCTTTCAAGTTTTTTTTCCTTCTACTGTTTTTGTGTTTTCCACGTTTGTTGTTTTTGTTTCTTTGTTAATTGTTTCTTGTTTTAATTACAGATATTTTCATTAAATATCTAACCCCACCACAGACATCTGTGAAAACATTGAGGCTTTCAATTAAATGAAAACCGAAAATTAGTTTTTATTTTTTGCTAGCCAAGATCGTTTGCGTGAAGAATGAAGATAATGAAGAAATGACATGGACATGGCAAGAAAAAAATCGAATAAGAAAAGGCTCTCTATATATGTATACATATTATAACAATCTTTGCTCTGATTTTTTTCCAACGAATTTTGCGATTCTCAGTTATTGAAATTTTGATTTATTAAGCGTAAATAGATAACTCAATCAAAGAGTTCAAAACAGACAACACAATTTGGTGAAAAGATACAAAAAACTTTGTTTAAAAAATTGACAAACCAAAAATTATTCAAATCGAAATCGATCTTTATGCAATACCTTTTCTTATTCGTATGAAAATGAAATGTATTTTCATTGGTTTTTATGTGTTTTTTCCGATTTTGTAATTTCTGTTAATTTTGCTAGGCTTTTTATTTATGATTTGAGAAAAAAAAAAAATTCAAAATAAAATGTTTCTTTTTTTGAATGATAATTAAACTGTTTGAAATATGGAATCCATAACTTTGAAGATGCTGGAAACTTTCTTGAGAATATGACTCTATAAATTTTTAGCTTTCTTTCCCTTTTTTTAGGGTTTCAACTATATATATATATAGAAAATTATTGTATTGGTTCAGAGGTTTCGTGTTTTTCCTCTATCTGGTTTTTAGCCACACAAAAATTGAAAAAAAAAAAACACACACACACAAGAAAAAAACAATTTGTTTTATTTTTTGCACACACTTGGAAAAAAAAAAAAGAATTGCGAATTGTTTATAGGAAATGCAATTTTCTGATTTCTCAATCAATTGAATTGTTTGTTTGTTGTTGTAGTTGTTGTTATTGTTGTTGTTATTATTATTATTGTTTAATTCACGGCGACATAAAATTGTCGACGATTTTGACATGAGAACGCGATGCAACCGAATGCCGGCCGAGGGCGACAAAATTTCAGAGTCAACCAGAAGTCCCCAGAGTAAAGTAAAACCCAATAGCATTTCCAAGCAGCGCTGCAACAGCGCTGCCTGGCAACCCTCTCTGCCTGCCCGCTGCTTTTTCTACCTCACTCATTTCTCTCTCCATCTCTGTCTATTGTGCACCCTCTCTTCAGCTGCTGCTGCTGCTGTTGGACTGGACTTGACTTACGTAAAGGGCGCAAGGGCTAACTATACATATATATATATATATACATATATATAAATCGCCATATAAATAGTATATATATATATATTTTACATATTTTTTTCATATATATAGTTGGTACCTAGCTGTTGTGCTTTCTGTTCGCCTTTGCTAAAGAGTTCTGTGTTTTCTTGAAACAAAACCCTACGCATTGTAGTTATAGTAGACATCTAGTATTGAGGTGCCAGCGTTGGGTCATGTTTTTTGTATCCCCGCGTGAACTTTGTGGCGGGCCAGCCGGCAGCGACTTAACGACGACAAATTTCATCGATGAGCTAATCAGTCAACAACGCAGAAACGCAAGCTACGTGCTAACACGCTCTGCCCGATCAGACGGTTGCAGTGTTCACTGATACTGAAAACCGTGGGCAATCGAGAGTTCGAGTTCGTATCTGCAGGCCACAAAATATAGTACTACTACGCGGACATAGTGAGTGTCAATATGACCCAAAAGGCCCACTTTCTAGCAAAGTTCTAAGCTCGTGCTTGAGAAAACACAAGAGTCATAACTATCACACATCTGAGCAAGCAGCGGAGAAACAACACGAGCTACAGCGTACAATAAAAACATTTATAGAAATATGAGAGGAAGAAGAGTAGAAGAGTAGTGTCACAATACGTGTATTCGGGATTTAGGTATCAGCTTGGCATCTATCGTCATATTCTATATAAGGCGACTTATTAATGATATATTACTTATACATGCCATATATGGAGATACACAGTTTACACGATACATAGAACAGATAATACAGATAAGTGTGTGTGTTACATAGTTGATATGCTCCATTATAGCTATTATGCACTACAATAGTTGTCAGTTCTGCGCCTCTGGTTAAGAGTACGTAGTCTTCATAACTAGTCCAGTACCATTACAGCAGTTATCCATGCATTCTAGTCTGATGCATGATGTGTTAGGGTTGCTGACAACAATAGAGTACTGACGAGTGGACACGATAGATAAGGAGAGTCACCAGTGAGTCAGAATATCGTAAATTCGTGGCCTAAGGTCCGGTGCAGGCATGGTAGTATGCTGCTGTTGCCTCACACAAGGCTAGCCGACCAATCGAGTTGCCTGCATAGCGTTACAAATTGTACTTAGTGAAATGCTTGGAGCGTTTGGTCTAAATTAAGCAGCTTTACATTATGATTCATCATTCGGATAGGTGTGACGACTTGACAAGTGCGGTAGACAACGATAATGCATGATGCTGGATGGGGTTGATGTGGTTGGTTTGTTTGCTGGTTGTACGGTTGTTCTGCTTAAAGTTTTGTGATAGCGCCCTGGTAAGAGACACGTCGAATCGTATTCTGCGTTGCAATGATCGCACGAATGGTTCATAACATGTGGCAAGCTTGCAACCACAAGACAAATGGCAAGCAGACAGCATGCCCGAGCACAATGCCAAGAAACGCAATGCTGCGTCATTGTAAAACTCAATTAATGAGTATCGCATAGAGTCGTACCTAGTAGTAGCTGGGAAGGAGGGTAGGGAGAGAGTTAGGGAGTGTTCGGATCATTAGAAGAACTAACTCGGTGTCAAGGTGAGGGAGACACAAATGAATATCAATTATTTGAGTAAATTATAAAACCATTTACACACGAATACATCATGGGAATGAATCTAACCAGAAAAAACATTTACAATATTCAGGAGACCAACAAACTTACAGACTTTAGAAACAGTTTTTTTCGAATAAGATTAAATTCAATATAAACAACAGTAAATAACATAAGATCAAAACACAATTGGCGATAAATTATTCATATTATCTATTTTGTTTGACATTGTTTACATTTAGTCATTATTTCTATTAGTATAAATTCAAGCAAAATACATCAATGCTTAATAGACACAAATAATTGTATTTGTTAGATTTTTCTGGTGTAAGTTACAGTTAATACAATTCAATTTTTCCTTATTGTCTGTACAGAGAGTATTTTAGTTCATGTTTAGGTTTTAATTGGTGTGACACAACTGTTATCAGAGAGCGATAGATGATTTTGTAGGTGAGTTAATATAGCCTTAAAAAAAGTATAGTAAGTGCGCTTAAAATAACTAAATATCAGGAAACTAAAATCTCGTTTAACCTCAACTCGAGACATAACAATAAAAGCTAAGATAAAATATATTTTTTTTCTTATTAAACATTTAGTAATTATATAATATGTCATAAGTTTTGTTATGAAACTTTGAAGGTTTTATTCTCTATTAGAGAAAGAAATCAATCTCAATATTCAATGCGAAAATTCTACACAACGAAAAATTAAAAATTAAAAAAATAGCATATAAAAATATCATGTAGTTCATTATAATTTATCAAAATAGATAATCTTCAGATAGTTATTTGAAGAAATCTCTCGTATATTTACAATACAGATTTGAAATTAATATTCAATGTTCAATGTAATTCAAAAGCTAAATCCGATCAGTAAATTGGCATATACGAGTATATATTAAATAATATAGAAAACAATATATAATTTATATTCTTTTCCATATATATCAAAATGCTGGCAAGAATGAAATCAATAATAAAGCTTCTTATCGCTGCAATAAAAACTTTGTAACAGAAACTCAATCACAGAGGAACTTTCGGAAGAAATAATATGCACGAATATATTAAAAATATCCAAGTAGAAACATTATTCAACTATCAAAAGACCAAGCCAAAATATTGGTTATACAAAATTATCGTTAATATTAGAATCAGGAGGGTTATCCTTTGCGCTAATAGAGCAATGTTTTGAATCAAGGTTTTCGTATTCTAATGTTAATAATATTATATAAATTTTGTTATACAAAATTATTAAATTAAACACATTATAGATTTATGTAATATTGCAAATAATTATCACACCCATACAAAATAATTTTCTTTGCTCAAAGAATAGTCAAGAGATGTTGGAGCTTACTTTGAAACTCTTGAGCTGCTGCATGAGTGTGATACTAAATATAAAACACTAGTAAGTCAGACCGCTGGAAACTAATTGAAATATTTCATAAGTACTGCTGACGAATTCGCAAATATTGAACTTGAATAAATTTGGGAGTATAACAACACTAATACTCAGAGCTAAAAAGACGATCTAGTTATTAATCAATATTGAAACTATAATATTAATTCTTAAAAAACAATAACTGAAAGAAAATAAGACAAAATGAGTCACTTTTAAATGCAAATTAGCTCGAACTTGTTTTTTTTTGTCTGTGATCATGCATGCCAGGTTGTCTATCCTATCGTGGCAACTTACTATTTTTAATCTTAGCATTCATATCTCACAGGAGTCAAATCGGCCTTGGCGTCAATAAGAGGAGTGCATAAAAACATCTATACGAGGATAATACATGTATCGAGGTTATGGATTCAGGTTTGCATCTCAATACTAGATGTTAACATTTTTGAAAGGAATAGCCTTGAATGTTATATTATAGAAATGGTGTCCTTCAATAAGATATCAAGATAAGTCATCTGGTTGGAATCTCGATTTGTATGAATTAGACTATATGAAATTTATTATATGAATGGTGACATATATAATAAGACTAGTAAAGGTCTAACTCATGTCATGAACTAATATGAGAAAGAGAAAGAGAGAGAGAGAGAGAGAGTGAAGAGCCGAAGAAGAGAGCAGCAAAGATAAGACGACAGAACAAGACACGTAGACATTAAAAGATTGTTTCTCATGACACCAAAAAAATTCGTTAGTGAGAGATTATAGATTAAAATTATTGTAAATGAGAATCAAAATAAGTGAAACTTGAAAAATTGCTACTGAACTTCTTAAATGGTTAACAATGACAATAACAGATCAGTTCTGTTGTAACTAACAAAATAGATTTTGTAATCTCGGGTAAATACGATATAATTATTGTGTGTATCAGGCAGATTTACATGTCAACAATATCAATCGTTATACTAAAGTTTAAATATGTGACAAATCGAGTGATACGCCCCGAATAAAGATTGCCATAGCGAATAAATCAACAAGTGGCCGGAATGTGGCCGAACTTTTGTCGGAATATTCTGTCAATTGGGTATCATCAAAAAGGATTATGGCCATAACGGTTATGACTATTTGGCTCGGTAAAATATATAGAAAAATGGATCGTCCATATATCTATGAGGCTTAAGAGACAACATAGAGCCACCCTTCTACGGTCAAGTCCATAGGTAAGGAGCCCACCGTGAAATGTGCTCGCTTGGACATAACAGAGCTGAAAGCTTCAGAGCAAAAGGTCGAAGCACAAGAGGCGGAAACTTGCTGGCAGCCGCCGAGAAAATGTGCTCTATGGCTACGTCGGACTGCGATAACTGAATCCGTTAGGTCTAGGATTTGATGGGTGTTTTGTAATATCCATGTTGGACCTGAGTCTACTTTGTTCTAGAATGTCCTAAATTCCTGTGCCAGTTTTTTCTGTTACTACGATATGTGAAAAACTACCGTACGTGGCGCCGGAGAATGTCCTCCCCCCACATATTATGATCGCAGTATTTTCACCAATTGAACCTCCACAAGTGGCAGCAGAAGACCAGCTGTGGCATAAAATGCCTGGTGATACAGAACAGCATCATGGCGGCAGCAGTCCAGCGCAGCAGCAGTCCAGTGGAGAGTAGGCTCAGGAGCCTCAGCAACGCACAGCAGCAGCGAGTGCCATTATGGATGGAGGAGGATAAGGAATCATTCAAAGGTTCAGGAGGTATCAATTGGAGGTGGTAATGAGTTAGGGAAAGTGATAGTGGCAATGATGTTGGAATGGTATAACAGGATATCAACTATATTTGATAATCATCGTAAACAGTGTTAGCAGCACATGATTTTCGGGTAAAGTATGTTCTGGTGGTGGAGGAGGTGTGAACATGGATGCAGTAAGCTGGATCATCTGCCAAGGTTCAATAAACTAATACGTGCTGTTACGCATGGGCACTACGCAACGCCAGAAGCGCAACAATCGAACACAAGTTGTCCGCAGGCAACAACAACAACTAACAGCACTAACAGCAGCAGCAGCATCTACAACATCAAGCCCACCGAACAACATGTGGCTGCAGTATTTGCAGCAGCAACAAACAAAACCAAACAGATACACAAAATACAATGTCACAGCAAGCAGCATGCAGCAACATATTGCATTCACTGGCCGCCACCACCTCCGGCATGACACAACACACATTGAGAGCCATAGATGCTGCCTTGACCTGCCATACTAGAAGATGTCTCAAGCGGCAACAATACAAGGACAAGAACGAAGACGCAAGATGCAGAAAACAACGAAAAACTAGTACCAAACAACTTTCATCAACCACAGCAATACCACAAGACAACAAAATACTACCATAGGATTCGAAGTATGAGAACAACAAGAATCGAGGCGACAGCATAGCAGTGAACGGCAGACACAGCTATAACGCAAGAGCAACGACGAGCACATACCAAAAAAACAGCCCTGATCCCCAACTCAAAAGCCAGGATCATCACTCTTTGTGGGCACGTGACTAGTAGACGGGGTTGCTGGTATCGTGTTAAAATAGACACGATTTAATGTGGCTGCTCATGCATAAGCACACCCAATATGCATAGCAGTACTAAGATATATTCACGTGAAAATATAAACTCACAGGATAATAGGTTGGGCAGAAAAACTCAATCGGAGAGGCTGAGCGCAAGAGAGAAGTAGCGACAAACGGAAGTATTCCGTTTTATTCTTTGCTTTCTTCTGAAAACTTAATGCAACTTATTGCTGTGTCTGGTCGTAATTTAGCGGGTAAGTCACACCACTCTCACCCTCCTGCTCACGCTCTATTTGGCACTGGAAATTGCCACTTTATTATTCTGTCATCACCATGTGATCGAAATGCTGTGGCGACTGATTTGTCCATCCATTTCACACCACTCGAATCTGCTTTTATCAGTGATTGAATTCAGTTCACAAATCAAATATAATAAGTAGATAAGTTGAGACATATTGTTATTGGATATGTACTATAGTCCAGGGAGCGGCAGAATCTTGACAGATGCTGTCAGCATGCAGGCTAGTCTGGTCGCATTGTCGAAGTTCGGTCTAGTCGTGTCAGTATAAAAAGATATTTAGAAGAGAGTACAGTAGATCTATACAGACAAACTTAAAAATAGAACCTGAGCAGTGTTAATATATATCATCCAGCAACAAGCAAAAAACAAATTATCATACATGACACCTGCTGTAGATTAAAACGTACTTAGACTTAAGGAATAAGAATTAAATTATGAATGAGTAGTATTACATGATTATTCTTGTCTCAGTTGGAGAAATGCATATACAGAAAATTTAAGTTATACATCGCTTAATTACATGATAATTCGGTTCTTAGGATTCTGAAGGGGGAGTTGAGTTCAGTGCTTTTGAGGACTGTTATTTTTGTTTAACTTGAAAAGAATAGAACTAATATGATGGTTTCAAAAATATCTATATTCTCTTCCCTTATGATAGATAAGTTGGGCAAGAGGTACAATGTTGACTGGTCGTTTTAGAACATCTTAAATATATGTAAACAGCGGCCCTAACACTATCAGAAATATTGTTTTGTTGTCGTTAATAGTTCCCACTCCGTTTAAAGTCTGTTTGGTTGTTATTGGGGTACCTGGGGTTCCTAGGCCTCTGTATCATACAATGACATATGTAATATATTATACCATATTATCAATGAGATATCGGTGAGTGTTATTTTGCTGTGCTGGAACGGTTGTTGAAGAGAGTCGATGTGATTACAGTAAGTTTGTGTGACTACGGCATATAGGCTTCGTGGCTTGGTATAACTTATTTATATTACTATTCTGCTAAAATATTCTATCGATGAAAATGGAGTGAGAGGAGATAGAGAAAATTCATTTGGAAAGAAAGAGAAGCGCAGGGAAAAAGAAAAAAAAGGAAGTAAGAACGCACCACCTACAGAACTCAACAATAACAATACGGGCGAGTAAAGGAGTCAAAAAATAAAGGTTCTACGACGACCAAATATTATAAACAAAAAGCAAAAAAAAACATAAAATGGGAACAAAACACATATGTAAATAAAGAGAGACATGAGTTCTTTAAACTTCCAGTGTCGAAGAGAGCGCAACACAGGCTAAGACCTACCTGTACGTATAGCGTTAGCGTCAAAAGGCATTATGTATGCCAAATTTTAGGTATGATTGCGATACTACTATTAAGTGATTTGTATTGATTCAAACAATTTAATTATTATCATAATGATACTTCATTAATCTCTATCTGCTTGCTTATAGCCATTTTATCACTGTTAGCTATATTGATGTATTTGAGCTGGCTAGTTGGCCTCTTATCTCTACATAGTATTATATTTAGCAATTTAATCAGGTACGTCACATTGCTATGTCTATATTCCAACTTTAAGACACATTGTATAAATAGCTCAAGAAATTTTTTAGTAAGTATTCAATTATATATTGGTGAGCTAGTAATCAACAGCGACTTCAAACTCGCAGCAGAAAAAATTATCTTGTATATTATTTATATGTCATGCTATTTATTATGTTTTTTATTGGCGAGAGACCTGATTTGATCGCACGCAAAACAGTCCAACAACAAAAAAACAACAGAAACAACTTCGGAATAAATTGATCAATATAATTGATAACACAAATACACGAAAAAACACTACATTTTCGATATGCTCGTTAGCAAAGTTTTCATATTTCAAATATATTTAATAATTTAATAAGTGATATATCAAGAGAGTTTCGGAGAGAGTCTATTTTATCCAACAGATTTGTACTAAGTTAGGCAAATAAATACTTCAATATTAGTGCAAAAATTAGATAAAAAGAACTTACAATATCTCAAAGTCCAGCGAGAGGACATATTATAATTAACTATGAAACATCTAAAAAAAACCAAAAAAAGTTCATTAATAAACTCAATAGATTCGGTGATAAAAACTATATACAATACTAAGTTAGATATTAGCATTTGTGTTATGGATCGTTTAAAATGAAAAAGACAGAGGTGGTTGGAGTAGTGGAGGAGGAATGAACCAGGAAACTTCGTGCTTTGATGTTTTGCACAAACAGGCAATCTGGTATTCCATGATAGATATTATAATATGTTTGATATTTGATGTGAATAATACTTGATAATCTAGCTAATATACGTAGTATATTAAGAAAGGCATTAAGTTATAATTAGTAATTTCAAATATTTAATTATAAGAAAAAATAAAAAAGAAGAATATTATTATGTCATAAATTATCTATATTAATTTTTTTAACTACATTTGCAAAACGTACTCTGATTGTATGCAAAACTTGATATTATAAAGAATTAATGAAAACGTAAAAAGTTACTTATTTTAGAGAACCAGAGATAAAAATAACCATTTCATTATCTTTTCACGATATACATGGACTGTAAATGTATGTTTTATAGTTATTATTGTTTAATTATGAATGCCAATGCAGTCCAAACAAAATTTTGTTTTATTTTAGTATTTCAGCTACTATGATAGATGCTAGTGACATTGTGATTAATGCTTTTGTTAATATATAACATTATAAAAAAATGACATATTAAAACGTTACATTATCGAAAAATCATCTATTAATAGGTTTCCGAGACACGCACTAAATAATTATCGATAATTGACTGCGAGATTTTTCAAATTAAGTAAGAAAAAAACACTTGTTTGGGAGAATAAGAAGGGAGATAATGCTGGCGGTAAAACCATTTTAAGACGGTTACTTAAAAGAAAGATTGAAAAAAAAAAGGAATTACCGCACAATAGCTGGTACTTCTGATCGATTGACTAAAATTCGTTATTCGATATACTATAAACATTTACTTCTTGGACATACAATTTGTCGACACTATTACCAGCGGGACCTACTCATCTCTAAATGTTGTAATGTAGGTTGATCACTTTGGGAAAGCTATTGAGAGAAGCAGGTGCGGATATAGAGCA
Source organism: Drosophila willistoni (assembly GCF_018902025.1). Taxonomy (NCBI): domain Eukaryota; kingdom Metazoa; phylum Arthropoda; class Insecta; order Diptera; family Drosophilidae; genus Drosophila; species Drosophila willistoni. The sequence continues at coordinate 2,714,326 of NW_025814058.1, forward strand.
AGAGCAAATAATAGAGATAAGAACCAAGTCAGAGGCATAACCGAACAAAAGCCAAGAAATAACATAAACAACCAATTAGCAGATATGATGCATGGGAAAAGAAACAAAACAAAGGAGAAAACAGGAGAAGTTTGGCCACCTTCTGCGAGAAACTATTGAATGGTGACTAGAAGAACCTCCTTATATTAGCGATTGGCTACGTTGTACTTCCTCTTAGTGCAGAGAAGAGTAAAAATAATACAAATACGCAGCGAACACATACAAATGAACGCAAAATGAAGAGAGAGTAAGCATATAGAAACCTATGAGATAGTAAGTAACCGTCAATGAACAATTCTCGTACAATAAGTAATTAAGAAATCTAATTATGATACCTGCTTTCTTACTCAACACACGTATCAGCAACCATTCAAGCTCTTCTTTGACTTGCGGGATAGCGGCCTAATTCATTATCTAGAATTGGAAATTTGTATTTTTGGGAGGGTGGTCTGTAAAAAGTATACAAAACACATACTTACAGCTGATTAAATACATTTGGCGTTAGAGAAACGATCTGAATTCTAATCGGGAAGTGTTGTCGGGTTGAAGATGAATAATTATATATTCATCAATAGCGAGACTGACACTTTAATAATAAAAGGCATATTTGTTAGGTGTATATGTCAAATGCGCCCGGATAAATAGGGGTAATAACACCGAGCTAATCGACTGATGGTATTGGCAGTCTGATTATCACGATCGATCGTGTGGTGGAGCTGAGTCAAAATGTTAGAAAAACAAAATCTGTAGTGAAAATCACCTTGTTGAGGTGCCGTATATGATCTTCTAGACAAAATTTCAAAAACAATTCTATATTCACTCTAATCTTTAAAGTATAATTTATATGTATGTTTGTTTCTCTAATTAATCACAGTGTATAGCTACTAGACGAAAAAATTTATTTAAAGACGTTGTTTTTTTTGCTCGTATGTGTTTACTTTCTTATACCTTTGATACGCTGTTGGTGTAAATACGTGGCTTTTGTGTATTGTGAGAGATTGCTGGGTGTTTTGTAATTAGAGACAATTGTCACTTTAGTAATAAAGTCTATATTAAAATCGTAGATCTTAGTATATAAAAAAAATATAAAGAAGTGCCAATTGATATCGGTATAGCCTCAAAGCAGGTTGCATACCAAGACGAGAACAACCGTTTTATTGGGCTTAGACGTGAGTATTATGTTACTTCTGTATCCGCGCTTATAAGGCCTTAAGTGCTATACTAGCATTAATGCGTGTATAGTGTATAAATCGATGTTCTAGTTCTTTGGCTGGCGGAAGGGAGACTCTGAGAAAAAGATAGGAGGTCGAAAGAAGAGAATCACTCAAAGCACAAAAATATCTTCAAGTTTAATTCAACCAGTAAACAGACTTTGAAGAGAATTACCCATCGAATGAAACGCAAAAGAAGTGCGGGGTGTAGGAGATGCAAAGGTAAAGAAGAAGGGCTTGACAAGCTGTCTGGCGGCGGCACACCGCCAAAACATGTGACCAAGTAAAAGAAAACGAACAACCAAAACAAAAAACAACAACAACAACAACAAAAGGTTGGGAAAATTGCGCTAGACGGTAAAAAAAGAAAAAAAACAAATAACCAGAAAAGACAAGTAAAGAAAAAGAAAAGAAAAGAATTATTTTAACTAAAACTCAAATTGAAATTGTTGTCGTAGGCAATTGCCATTAATTAATGCCAACGCTGCGTATGAGTGATATGACTACAATGTATGCTGCATATCAAGGATGGAAGGGGAGGGGAAAGGTGGGCACACAATACAAAAGGAAGCACGTGTTACAAACGGCAGTCTATATCAAATACCTAGACTGTGAATTGAGATGATGTCAGGCAATGGTAGTGGGTAAAACTGACAGGGTAAAGAGGCAGAGCTCAGAGACGCCGTGCCAGACAATTTGCCTCTGACAGAGAGAGAGAGAGATACACTCAGAGTGAGCGAGACCGGCAGAGACAGCTAGAGCTTTCATATTGGCACAAGCTTTTGCTGCTATCTACACACTTAGTTTCCATTCAAATCCACTAGATGGCGCATTCAAAACAGACAAAAGCTTTTGACTCGCCACAGTGACAGTGGTTGAAAACCAATTTGAAACCAAATATTGACGTCAAGTAGAAAAGTTAATTCATTCATTCAACAATTGATCAAATTCATCAAGTTTAAGTTTCTTTCTCCATATGTCAATACTTTTCCTATGTTAAAGCTTCCTTGTCATAAAAGAGGGGTGTAAATATATTCAGAATATAAACCGCACAAGTTTCACCTACAATCCAATGTATGTATAAAGGGAGCAAATTAACCGCTAGACGATGCCATAAAGTTTTATGACTATGGCAACACCAACAGCGGGTTGCCACATCGCAAAATATAAGCCAAAACTGACTAAAAGAATGACAAATTCCTAAATATAATATAATTGTTAAGTTTAGTTTACCTTCAATTTGTCAATCAAACTGTGGCAACGCCAACAACAAGTTGCCATACCATAAAACAAGTCCAAATTGACAATATAAATGTCATATGTATACCAATTGAAACACCTTTCGAAAGAACATTTTTTTTCCACTTCCTCGCGATATCATTCTTCAGTTAAGTTTACCTTCAATTTGTTATCAAACTCTTTTTGTTAAAAAATTCAAATTAATTAAACCAAATTTGTCAAATTTTTGATGGATTAACCTGGGACAAAACCTCTCAAACACACCAAAAAAAAATAACAACAAATTTAAACATTTCCCTTGGCGCCTTATCAAACAGTTAGATAAATGGGCATAACAACAATTTTCAATTAATTTAAATAACAAAAACTGAACGACACACACACACAGAAAATTTTAGGGACAAATAAGAAAGGGGGCGGCCAGGGACAGGGGGCGGTTGGGGACAAGATATAAAAATAAAAAACTATCTTCATTCACAGGCATTTTTTTGAAATTAATTGTGCGTGCGTGCACAAACAATGATATATGTATGTATGTATATACATACATATATATTTAGGTATATATAATTTGATTCATTCACAAAAAAAAAAAACAAATAGAGTGTTGAGGAGATGGCACAACAACAACAACAACAACAATTGACACAAGTCAGCTTTGGCTGGCTTTTCGTTATGGACAATTTAGTTAGATCTTCTTGAAACTGGTATGTATGTACATACTATACAAGAATATATATGTATGTATGTATATATAATGAATATGATGGGCCTTTAGTAGTTCAAATTGACTTCAATTGAGATTTGTGAGTAGTTGGAGAAAAAGAAAGTGTTTACATTTCCAATTAGCTGAGATTTTCTTGTCTCTACACTTTGATCTTCAATCAAGTGAAACAATTGTTCTTCAATTTCCAACTGATTTGAATTCTGCCTATGCCTATAATACAGATCTTACAAATCAAAATAAATATTTCATACAAGAGTATAAAACATTCGTTAAGCAAAAACTTAGCTCGGCCTTCTGGTATGTCATCATTTTGGGATGTCTTTTGACACTTGTCTTTGACAGTTCTAAATGTGTGTGTGTGTGTGTGTGTGTAAGCAACCATGTTGTTGAAACAGACGCGTGTTAGATTTCAATATATTTCAAATATTTTCAAAAACATAATCTATATATAAAATGTATACCAATGTGAAATACATAAAATAAAAAAAAGTGGAAAGGAAACCCCTTTTAGAATGCCGCCTCCTTCTCCTCCTCCTCCTCCACACTTTTGGTTATTTCCGTTCCGCTCTCAATAAGAGCAAAATGAAATGATGTAACCTCACAGCATTTTCTAATTGTTATTTGGCTGACTGACTGACTGACGACTGAATGAATTCACATGGAAAACTACTTCAAACTAGTAAATTTTTTTTGTTTATGTTCATCAAAGTTGTCGTCCAACCCTTACAGATGTGATATATAGTATCTATCCATCTGACTTTGACTGACTATCATCTATGTATGTATGTATGTATGTATGTATATCTGACTGTTTGACTGGCGTTAATTGAGCTGTTTATTGTCCGTTGTTTGTGACTGTTATTGTTATTGTTATGTTGTTGTTGTTGTTATTACTCTAGCTGCTGTTGCTGCTGCTGCAATTTGACTGAGTGTTAATTAAGTAAGCAGTACATAAAAAACACAAAACAAAATTATATTTATAAAAGTTTAAACAATTTATGAATGTTGACGGCGGTAAAAAATGAAACTTCAAAGTGATTAGAGAAACATTAGCGTAACAAAATTTTTAACACTAATACAGAAAACATTTAAGGAAAAACATATTTTTGTTTTGCTTATTTAGAATTAATTTTCATAGTTGTTTTTTTTTTGTTTCTCATTAATTTCCTGTAGGATCAAACCCTCAATCCCTCTCCTCTATGTTGAGTAATCAAATTTTTGACAGCAAACCTTCAATTTGCATGATAATTAACCCAAATAAATTCTATATAATTGACTATATTTTTAGTTTAATTTCAACAATTTGTGTTTGTTCACTCACCCATTTATTGTATAAAACATAAATTTCAACTCACCTGTAAAGAGAGAGAGAGAGAAAAAGAAAAACGGAAATAATCAGAAAAATGTTAATTAACATAATTTGATGCAATTGAAATTGTAAAAATACAATTTAAAAACACCCAGCAAACATGTTGGGGTAATTAAATTTACAAAATTTAATAATAAATTATGAAATACATAGAGCAATGGGAGAGTAAGACAAACAGAGAGAGAGAGAGAGAGAGAAAGAGTGAGAGAACGTCATTTGTCTGCAGCTTGTCTTTTAATTTGACTAACAAACCGAAAAGGAAAACCAAAAAGAAAAACCAAAAAAAGTTAACAAAAGTTTCAATACCCTGCAATTGTCAAAAAATCCTTAAACATATAAACTCTAAATAGTTAATGAAGAGAGTTTAAGCTTTGCCAAAAGTATCAATGACTAAATGTTCAGATCATAGGGTATATTAAAGTCGTTGCCACATTTTCTACGTTCGGCTAGGTGGTCTCCCCAATGGAAATGACGGGTTGAGGATGATGATGATGATGATGATGGCTTGAGGTTGAAGGAAAATTGAAATGAAAATTCATTAAGGAAAACATAAAAATCAGCATGTTGTGCAGCAGCAGCAGCAGCAGTCGCAGTCAGGAGGCAGGAGACAGGAGACACAAGGTGAGACGCGAAAACACAAGCATTTCGATGCTGATTCTGTGGCTGTGGATGGGTGAAGGGTGAATGGGGGGGGCTGGTGGTGCCCGATGACGGTGGCAACCAAATGTTTGGACGGGGGACACGCACGGGCCCAAAAGGGGGTGGACGACTGACAATCAATTTAAAAATGCTGAGCATTTGCCAAATTTCAACTATTTTCACAAACGACAAATACGAAAATGTATTTTCATTTTCATCAAAGTGAGCGAGAATAATCTTTCATTTTTGCGGTTTTTCTATTTTCATTTTAACATTCGCACAAGTTGGCCCCGCACCCGCTTTGCCACCGCCCCCATCCCCTTCTTCTTCTCCTCAATCACGTTTTTGCCAAAGTAATTAACGCTTCTGCTGTAATAATTGAGAAACAATTTCCCCCCCCCCTTTCACATAGCACCTCCACCCATCACCCCCCTTATCCTGCTTGGGGTATTTTGTTTTTTTTTTTTTTTTTTTTTTTTGGTTTTTATTGATTTAGCTGTGCAAGGGATATATATATATATACATATACATATGTCGACTTTTTATTGGCTCATTAAGTGAGCAAACAAAAGTTCAGTTTTTGTCTAATAATTTTTCTGTATTTTTCACAGTTTTTAATTGTTGTTGTTGTTGCTGCTGCTGTTGTTATTGTTGTATATTTGGTTTATGTGCACTTTGTGCCAACATTTTTCGAAATGCATTTAGATCAAAAGGCACTAAATGTGGCCGCAATACTACAAAAACTTTGTTTTTTTTCATTTTTGTTACCCGAAAAATCCACATCTATCAAAAAAATATTTATATATATGAAAATATCTCAGACATATGCGTCCCAGCCCAGACCTCACATACATATGTATGTTTGCCTGTGTGTGTGTGTGTCCGTGTCTTTATGGATAACCATCGACTCGAACTTTTGATGCCTTTTGATAGATTAGTTTTCTCCTCCCTAACTTAACTATTTGCCATTTGGTCACAAGAAAGAAAGGAATTTCTATACACAAATTAATCACTTACAACAAAAATAAAAGGAAAATAAAAGTCTTGTTAAAACTAAATATTAAAAAAAAGTGCAATTTGTTAGGGTATATTAACATCAATGTTATCTTTTGAATATTAATACAAATTTTGTTTGCCAAATGTGTGGGTGGGCGGGCAGCAGCCTCCTCCACCTGGATCCACGAGTCGTGGGTGGGGTTTGGTTTTGGGTTTTGGGGAGGAGGCAGACGATGATATGCACAAAAATTGTATTAAACAATAAAAAGAAAAACCATTTTCATGGGATATTAGTCAAATAGTCAAACAGACAATAAATAAACGCATTCACAATTGTTTATATATATAAATTTATTTGCCATCATGTGAGAAAAAAATTCAAGTAATATCATTAAAAAAAATATGCCTCATTGTGTGTGTTTTGGTTTTTTTTTCATTTATACATCTGTTAATTCTATTAATGGAACATTATTATAATTATGGGTTTTCATACCGCATAAATAAAAATATCAATTATTCATGCTTGAATGACAAATTAGTAGTTGTAGAAAGCCTTCTCAATAATTTAATATATAAAGTTTGATTAATTAAATATCATAATATGTATTCAATAGATAACTAAGTTTATGGTGTACTTAAAAAAAAAAAAGCAAAACATAGTTACTAAACTTTAACCAACTTTTTTTTTTTTAATAAACATTTATCAAGGTATTCGTAGTCAACAAATGTTATTAATGTAAGCAAGAATTGTCTGCCATTTGAATAAAAAATGAAAATTTAACCATTTTATGTTGTATATCTCAAATATTTTACATAGGTTTGAAACAATTTTTCAACGCAAGTTCAAGGAAAACTAATTAACACTAAATCTTTCGCTTAAACTGATAAACTAAAACTTGGCTTCCCCTGCAATAGACTAGAATCTTTGCAAAATGTTTCAATTTGACACAAAATGGCTTTTCGAGTTGTCGTTTTTTTTTTTACGACCGAAACGTCACTAATATTTTAGTCTATTGCTAAGTAGAAGTTATTCAAGTAAATCGGAAACTTGATCTTTGAGCTTAACGGATGCGAATAGGAAAATGAAGAAAACACATTTAAAGATCTTTTGCTCTGTTGCCATACAATAATATGTATAATATGTAAAGACTTTTTACAGAATATTTTAAAAGGGTTTAAATGAGAGAAGAAACAACAAAATAAGGGAAATTGTAGTGGTGGATCCTCGAAAGGAAAAATGAGGGTAATTTCCCCTCATAAAACCAAGATGTTTTCTCTGAAATTGATCAAATTTTGATTTCCAACCACAATTTCATCTACAAAATGGCCGTTTTAGCTTCCCGTCTTCAAATTTTCGATTTGCCTTTACAAAATTATAGCCATATACCCCTAGGCTAGTGTCATACCGGGTCTGGTCTCATCAATGAATATCGTTTAATACAATTTGAAAGATGGGTAAGCTTTGCCAACGTTTTTTAGCTTTATTTAGTTGTAATTCTCAACTAGTTTTAGCATTCAGTCCAATGAAGTTGTGGTCTGCTGATGCTAGAACTTGGCGGTTCTTAAAGTAGCTAAACAGTCGTCCTTTTCACTTTTTGTGCTGTCTTTTTAAAAGATTAACCTCTAGACTTCTTAAATGCAATTTTTTGCTATTCCTTCTGCGAGTGAAAAATCTAGCGAGGCAAAAGCTTTTTTTTTTTTTGCCCTTAAAGTGATATCATTTTTTTTTTTTTTTGTTATCTAAATTATATACAATGTCTGTGTATGTGTGTGACAAATTTGACACTTTGTAACCGTAAAATGTAAATGTTTAACAATTATTATACTATGAGCATGACTTACAAATTTTCTGTCACGATGATCTAACATCTAAGTATGTACATTGTGTATTTGCCTGCCTTACATACATACGAGAGAAAGATTAAAGTGTCACGAGTGCCTGAGAATGGGGTAGGTTGCTTATGAGATAGACAGCGAGAGGGGAGAGAGAGAGCAAAAGAGGGTGAAGGAGCAACTACTGCCCTATTCTGGCCACACATTCTTTCTTCTCTCCCTTCTGTTGCCCATTCCCTTGCTTCCCACTCGGGCACATCATCCTCATACATCTACTTGATGCTACTCGTTGTCATCTTTTCATAGAGCTTAGTCAATTTGCGTTTATTAGATGCATAGGGGCAAAGCTTCTCCACCTGAGAGAAGCATCAAGCTAGCCACTTGAAGAGGCACAAAAGCGTGCTCAACTATTTCACATTCACATTCTTTTTTTTTCAGTTTTTTCTTTTCGTTTTTTTTTTTTTTTGTTCATCTTCTTGTTTGTATGTATCTCTTACTCATTTTGCCTCTGGTTCTTTGCTTTTTATTCAATTAACACTGTGTGTATGCTGCTGCTAAGTGAGAGGAGAGTGTGGCAAGGCAAAAGGCAACACAGCAACAACATATTGCATTAATTTATGCCGCCAACAACCAACGAACCAACCAACAACAATAACAATTGTAGAGGAGGCAACAGCTGCCAAAATTGACTTAATTTGTTGGGCAAACAAAACGTGAGGAAACGAAGAAAAGTATAGAAAAGGAGCAAATACAGCAAAGGATGAGAGGATGAGAGAAGAGATGAAACAACAATTATTTTGTACCTGAGTGTCTCATCATGCTAATCAAATATAAAAAGCAAATTGACATATATTTGCCATATATACACACACACACACACACACACACGATACATTTATTTGTCATCTCACTCTTTCTCTTTCTCTCTTTCCCTCGCTCTTGTGTTAATTGCTAAAGCAAAGGTAAGGAAAACGACAACTTTTACTTTTTCAAGCACCCACACATAAAAAAAAAAGGATCTATGTACTCTCTAATTTTAGAGAGTCGACTAGTTGTAGGGTATATGAAAAGTCGATGCCAAATAAACTATTTCAATTTATTTTTATTGTTGCCTTGCATTTAACCCAGAGACAAAATAAAAAGACACTAAAAAGTAAAGTGCAGAAGAAATTGTAAATTGTTGTTTTCCTATTTATTTTTTTCTATTTTTTCTGTTTTTTTTTACTTTTTGTTTTGTTGCATTTGATGAAAGCATTGAGCTGCAAAGTAATTTCAATTCCAAAAGGGAGATGAGGGCAGGGTTCTCAGGCATGTGAGAAGAAAGGGGGTGAATATACAGAAAAAAGCAAAAAAACACACACACAGACACTTAAAGGAAACTACAATGTTGAAAGAACCGAGAAGAGAATATGCAAAAAAAGAAAATGGCAAAGAAAAAAAAAACGACAAAAAAAAAAACTACTGAATTGCAAATGAAAATGTTTTTCCTATCCAATCTCATTCACAATTTCTTGGCATCTAAGGGAGGTGGGGCGGGTTGATTGGCAAGGAAAATTGGGAAAGAGATTTCAAAGGGGGGGCTCTGGGGTGGGTGGGAATGTGTTTTGGGGTGCGGTGCTTCATTAAAATTTGGTTTCCATTTCAATTAAGTTGCGGTTAGTGGCCATCGTGCGCCACAGTGGCAAAGTGTAAGGAAAAACGAGGCAATAAAAAATTAAAAAGTGCAAAAAAAAAACGGAACAATAAAAAAGAATTGCTTGGTTGCCCATTCTTTCCCCCACTCTCTCTTTCTCTCTCTCTCTCTATCTCTCTTTCATTCTCCTTTCTTCTACTTTTAATCCGACAATTTAAACGATTTAAGTGGGCGCAAAAGTGGGCGATTTATTCAATCGAATGACTACTGAGCAGTTAATTGATTGATCAATTCATTATATTCTTCTGTTAAAATATTGTATCTGAATTATCTTAATGAAAAGGTAATGAAATCTCTTGATCATTGCTCTTTAGCCTTAATTAAATCGAACAATTAAAAATCAACGAAATTGCCTAGTTAATTGTTTAACCATTATATATTTATAATGTTCTGTATGAAATATATGTGTCTTTTAGCTTTCGGTTTAGAGAAGAGGTTTCTGTTAAGTACATATCTCAAATACTTAAGACACTTAAAGAAAAGAAGTTAACAGAATTTCTCAATTTCAAAACTGAGTTTTCTGGCCATCAAGTTTATTTAACAGTCTGAAACTACTGATCCTGGCTTAACTTTACCTTGTCTTAAAGTCATTTTATGTAAGTACAGGAATGCCCACAAAGCAGTTTACTTAAGTCAGCTTTCTATACAGACATGTTTGTCATAGACAGTAAGCAGCTCCTTACGGTCATCAGCCATGTCGGCAATCCCAGTTAAAGACTCAGAAATTGTCCAAGAAAAGCTAGCCACCTTAACATTTTGATTAAGTGGATAGAACATCGCAGTAAACGAAGTAAACCTTTAGCACACGTAGACAAAACTGACGGTAAGTCAATCTAAATGTCACAATAAGATCTCAACAGTGCAAGGAGTCAAATATAACTTATTACTTATAAACTATAGTCTTAAAAGTTAATAATAAACTGGCTAAGCTTAACAAAGCGCCTGCCTTACCATCCCAACTCATGCTCATGCTTGTAATTCACAACTGGTTAAAGCGACATTCGAATTGTGCATTCTTTAGCAAAATTTACAGATAATAAATAAAAGTTAAGAGATCTATAGACAAGTTCTATTAAAAGCTAGATAGATAAATATATTAAGTAGAAGAAAAAAGACTTTAATAGATTTGCTCTCAACGAAATTAATTTATGGAATTTTATGGAACAAAGTTTACCAAGTTTTTTGGACAGCTAACCAATCAGCCAGCCCCGAGAGTAAGGTATAAATTATTAAGAAGAATTATTTAGTTAACGATTAGATTAGGCAAAGAATGTTCAATGCTTAATCGGAATACCTTTTACTTTTACCCTTTTCAACGCGTATGACAAATTGAGGCTAATAAAAATAAATATGCTTTCAATATAATAAAACCATATAATATTATTTATTATTTAAACTCTCCAATATGTGTGTACATAGACCATATTCCAGCTGATAAGCCCTAACAACGCGACGCCAGACTCTACTACAAACACATAAGTACATACATATCGATGGCCACTTTCCAGCTAAAAATGGGAGAAGAAGCAAAAAAAAAAAATGAAACTAATAGGAACGTAAACTTTATTTACGAGCAGCCATAGCCACTTCATATCCATGGATAAGGTGTGAATACTTGGCGACTAAAATGTGTATGTACTATGCCCAAGCAAATGACCCCAATAAATTACACAACTTCAAAAAAAAAAAAAAATAGAAAAAAATTGAGAAAATTACATTGAGTCGGGGCCAAATGTAGGGAGTTGCTGGGGGGTGGGCTGGGAGGTTGGAAAGAGGGGCGGAGTGTAATGTACTTTGTAACCAGGTTAGACAGATTGATGTCTATCATGTGAATGTTGCTGAATCGTAAATAATATGCTCATACATATATAAATGTGAATCACAATGAAATTATTTAAATAACAAATAAAATGTCAATGAAATAAAAATAGACAGCGAATTGCAAACACCCTTTAACTATAAATTGTTTTATGTTCTTCTAGAAATCTATAAAAAGTATTCAAGGATGTTTTTCTTTAAGGGTCAAGATGGAAGAATGGAAACAACAAAGACAAGAAAAATCTTTTACACCATATGTTAGTCTCTCGATTATTTTTGGTATAGGGTATTATATATATATATATATAGGTATATACACAAACACACACCAGAGCAGAAGAAAAACCCATTAATTTATACACTCTCTACAATCATTTTGTTGTCATTTTCAATCTTTTCTTTCTTTTATTGTTGTTGCTATTGTTGTTGTTTGTCATTTTGGCACTTCCACTTTCTATATAAAATGCCCACGCCTCCAACTCATCACTGTTTTTGTTTTTATTGGACCCCTGCCAGGTGAAGGCAAAGCATTTGTTTTTTTTTTTTTTTTTCTTTAATTTTTTGCTGTTTTCATATTGTATAATGTCCACAAAATGCTTTATATATATATACGTACATACATACATACATATATACATATATCTATATGCATATCTCTATTATAGATGATCATCACGATGATGACTTTAATCAAGACAATAAAAATAAATAAATACCGAAAAGCATTTTCAGTTTATTGCAGTTTAGTAGGTATAAAATAAAAAAAAAAACACACTTTTTTTTATATATACATTTTTTTTTTGTTATATAGAATTATGTTTAAGCAAAAATTTTGAAAGAGATTTTGTTCGTTGTTGTTGCTGTTGTTGGGGTTTGTTTTATGAAATTATTTATTCATGTTTTTTATTCGAGCATATATTAAATTTTTGTGGTAGGTATTTATACCTACATATATGTATATATATATATAGGTATATATATATATTATATTCGTGCACGGATTAGTTAAACATATTTGTCATGGACGTAATTTTGATTTGAACTGCGTCACACGGTGATTTATGAGCACATTTTTCTCATCGAAAATTTCTTTAGAAATTTTCTTCATTTTGTTTTTGTTTGTTTTTCTTCACTCAAAGTTTTGCAATAGACAATTTTAAAGCATACCTTTTGGGGCGGTCGTAAACGAAAATCAGAGAGAGAGAGAGAGAGGGAGAGAGTAAAAAAATGGAAAACTTGATGCATTAAAAAATTAAAATTCCATTTGGTAATATGACTGTTGTTTTTGTTGTTGTTGTTTTGGCCATCTCTTGCTTTTTCTTTTTTGGCTTACGTTTCCGCATTTTGGCCCGGCCCATGCATTCATTTGTAGTATCTTATCATTATGGGCTGGAATTGAGGCGTCGGCGTCGGCGTTGGCGTCGGCGGCTACGGCATTGGCCTCACCGCAAAAGGCTCCTGTGCAAACAAACTGCCAAAATTTTATGGTTATGGCAGAGGCAGAAAAGAGACCTGAGAATGGGACTAGAGGGGACAGGGTGTAAGGTAGGTAGGTAGATAGGTATGGGTCGATGGTTCGGTTAGACCCATAAAGCATAGCCCAATGTTTGAGGCAATATGTGGCTATGGCCTTCGCCTTTAACCAAAAATTTACCGGCACATGGGCAAAGAAAAAAAAAAAAAAAAAGGGCACAGCCCATGAATATTTCCTCTAAAACCCCAAAACTATTAAGCTTAAAGTTCAATATCGCTTGGATATTTGTGGTATTGAATAGTTGTTGGTCCACAAATAGATCCATTGTTACCTTCAAATGAAAATCAAGTGAACATATATTAGATCTAGACTTTCTCTGGTAGATATTTAAGCACTTCTTTTGCATTAATCATGGTCAACATGGTATCAAAAGTTCTAAAACATATCCATAAAGGGCATAATCACTTACATCTTTTGTCTCTCTCTCTCTCTCTCTCTCTCTTTATGAACATATATGTATGTATGTACAGCAAAGATATAAATGTACATTTCGACATTTTTAGTTCAATTTAGTTTTCTCTTTTGTTAGTATTTTTGGTTTGAGGTGGAAAAATCCCAAAAGAGTAAAGATAACCCAAAAGCAAAACAACGCCCTGAAAATGCCAAAAGCAACAACAACAACAAAAGTTCAAGAAAAACTGAAGAGGAAAATTGCCGAAAACGCAAAAAAAAAAAACAAAAAAAAAACAGCACAAGAAGGAAAAATGGCAAAAAGAAAAATAAAAACAAATCGTGTTGTATTTCTTTATAGAAACGAAAAAATTATGAGAGATGAATGACGTCTAAATGTTCTTGAAGGTTAAGACAAATGGCACATGTTGTCGCCCAGCTCTAGGCGAAGCGTTACCTCTCTCCCTCTCTTCCTCCCTCCCTCCCTCCATCACCCGCCTTCTCTCTGTGACTTTTCTCCCTGTCTCTATCTCTTTTACTCGCACAGTTAGAGAACATTGTTTCCCCCTTACACCGTTCTTTCCTTTCTTTTCGCTGATTTTGTGACAAAAAAAACAAGCAGAGAGAGAGAGTAAGATACATTGTAGGGTATAGCGACTTTGTAATACCCTACAAAAGTTTCTTTATATGCTCTTGATGTTGAATCAAACATATCATATACAAAATTATACAGGGTATCAGAATTAAAGGAAAATGTTAAGAGTTTCTTTCTGATTTACTTCTATATATGCTTTGTGTGTGTGTGTGTGTGTTTTGTGAAAAATGCGCCAAGATAAATTTCCAAAGCAAACAAATTTTTGCTTTTCAGTTGATGAGTCATCAGTGAAAGAGGGCGTAAAGCCAAGAAAGGGTGGCACACCAAATGATCTAGTTATAGGCCAAAAGGGATGGCGAAAGCATGAGGAGGGAGCGGGGGGACAAAGCTGGTCTGTTAAGTAGAAAATTTCATAATTTTTATTTAGCTATTGGACTTTTGCAGCAATTAGGCCAACAACTTGGTACTTTTTGAAGTTGAGAGCCATTCCATCGACTGGTTCTAATGCTTAACTTAAGGTTGGCCCATCCACCCACTTAGCCTGCCTAGTAAGAGCCAGTCAGTCAGAGTCTACCTACCAACTACCTACCTAATTCCAATCATTCTGACCCTCTCTCGCTTTCTCTGATGCTCTTTTTCTTGCTTTTGGTATACGTTTTGTGCATTTTGTTTTGTGTGCTGGCTTGGAGCCAAGGCGTCTGCCATCTTGATAAAGTGTTAGCCAAAAAACGTACGCCACATTAGTGGCAGACATAGAGGATCTCAAAGGGGACTGCCTGTTGTGGGGTAGAAAAGGGGACACAAACACACACACACACACACACACACAATAAGCTTTAAAATCATGGCTATGTATGAGTTACCAAAGGGGGAAAATAGAAATGTCATTTGACAAAAACCAAAAAAGCACGAGAAATCACATGAAGCCACAGCAGGAGGCAGAGAGGAGGACAAGAGATGAGAAGTAGCAGCAGATAATTGTGGTGGAGGCGGCAAAATGTCAAACGTACATACATACATATATACATACACATATCTATGGCAAATAAGCAAGCCAAAACCCAAACTAATTGCAAAAGCCACCAGAATCACTACACAGACTATCAGTTGAAGCTTCACCCTCTTAGAGGGTGAACCACCCACCCCATTTCTCTCCATCTCCCCCCCCCCCCCCCCCCCCCCCCCCCCCCACTCTTTGAGAAACTATCCATATAATGAATGCAAAATGTCGCAAAGAAATATTTTCGATTGCTAATAATTTGAGAATTTAAATATTTCAATTGAATTCATTCTTAAGGAGAAAGGGATTCTCTTTGAATCATATTCATTTATATATTATTCATAAACATCAAGGGGGGTGTGTCTGTGTGTCTGTAGGGGGCATATCTGTATATGTATGTATGTGGTTTTGGGGTTTTGAAATCTATATTCAAATGACAGCCGGTCATGTGCAATCTTTTACTTAATGGCAACTATTTGTGGTTCTGCTTGTTGGCCCATGACTAAGCTTTCTCTTGTTTGTTTGCTTGTTTGTTTGTTTATCTGCCTTTCGCTCTGTCTCCCTTTTACTCTAGCATATATAACTAGATTTGATCCCCTCTCTGTGTCTCTCTCTCTCTTTTACTATCTATATCTGCCTGACCATTTGTCAATTGTGGTTTACAATGTTTCGAACAAGTCACGCACACTTTTCCTTTGACAGGTCATCCCATCTACTCCTGAACGACCTGCACACACAAATTAAAGCTCAATTTGCCTTCGTTATAAACTCATCAATAATTTAATATTTTCATTTCCTACTCCTCTATTCTTGGTTTATTCATGGGACATACACAAAACAAAAAAAACAAAAAAACAGCAAAAACAACCAAAAGAGAAAAGAGAAATTCTATAGCTAATGACATTTTGACAGCTGGGAACATACCTATATATATACACACACACACACACACATGTAAAAAAATGTAAAGCAACAAAAAATTACAACCTAGCAATTCCCTACGCTCTCTGCCCCCACCCCACCCCTCTTCCTCTCTACCATACTAATGACACTTTTGAGTAAGGATGGCTTAATGGTTTTATACTGAAAATGGGTTAAATGCAATTATTTTTAACCACCAAAGAAAGAAGAGGGTTAAAATTACACATTTTTCAACACGGATCGAAAATCAATATAAATAGAAAATCATATTATACACTTTACTAGCTGGCCACCCTGGGGTGGAAAACGAAATTTATTGCAATGTTCGAATAAATTACCCTCTCCAAATCAAAAGAAGAAGTTGGCGAAAATTTGTGAGCTTTAAAGGAAAGATATACTAGCTGAAAGTTCCTTTTTATTATATTCAATTATATAGCACATTTTTAATGTCAATTGTTTGAGAGAGTGTTTTATGTATGTTTATATATAGATACATTTGGAGGAACAATTTACGGGTCGGATTCTACGCAGAGTTCTAAGATGTTTTAAATAAATTACTATATCACTCTGCAAAGGATGAAGTTTTTTAGATTTCGGTATTTCTAGGGTTTATTTTTGTATTTAAGGTACTTATGTATTTTAAAAATTAATACAAGTTCCCAATACAAAGTTTCCAATTTTAAAACAAATCTTGTAAATGATTGTAAATATACATAAATACAGTACATTCTACAATAAAATCCGGTTAAACCGACGCTCAAGGGATCCGGAAGACGTACTAACCGGAGGCCCTTTCATA
Organism: Drosophila willistoni; assembly: GCF_018902025.1. Lineage (NCBI taxonomy): Eukaryota > Metazoa > Arthropoda > Insecta > Diptera > Drosophilidae > Drosophila > Drosophila willistoni. The sequence continues at coordinate 2,731,129 of NW_025814058.1, forward strand.
TAAGTTTGTATTAGGATCAACCAATCACTCATAGAAGTTTAGTCGCTATAACCGGACGGAGTCGGTATAAACGGATTCTACTGTAGTTAAATATTTCTCAAATACTACTTTTACTACACATTGATATGCCAAACGCTTAATTTATTTATTTCTTTTTAACAACCAATTTTTGATACAGTTTGAAAAGAATATTAAAGATGTGATTTCTATATATAATTATAAACCATTTTATGGCAAATAATCTCGAAACTGGTAGTTAAATAAACATAAATGCGTTACTTGACTTTGAAATTACATCCTTATTTGGAAGGTTGTAGAATATATATTTATATGTTGAGATAAAACAAGAGATTGGTTACTAAAATTATAAATGTATTCTTTAATTTTCATATTCCTTTAAACTCTGAGAAACGACACAGAAATTTCTCTTCCCAAAAGTCATATTTTACCTTAGAAACTGGTCAAACATTATCTAAGAACGATTTGCAAAACGCCAAAATGAACAAAATTATGACCTACATATATCAAAATGACAATGGATAATATTTATAGACTCTTTAAGTATATGTTTGTACTCAACTGATTGAACTCTATCCACTAATATCCACTAGCAGAATTTACTTGGGGCATTTTGTAAATTAAAAAATGTACCTCCTTTTAGGCAAAAACTTTAGCCATGAAAATATCGGCAAGGGGTGTCTGGCTATAATAATAACAACAATTAGTAATTGAAATTCAATTTCCTGAATTTATTGTTTTTGGTTATGTTTGTTATTGCTGTTTTTGTTGTTGTTGTTCGAACCAGACACGCACAAAAGTACCCCATCCTCGGTTCCCTCAACCCCCTTTTTGTCGGATTCGCCACATTGCCCTCATATAGTTAAAGCTGACGCCAGTCTGGCCATTGTTTTAAGCAACAACAAGTACAAATTATTAAAACTATAATCCATTGTTTATAGTATCGATATCTGTATATTTATATACAAATTTAAAAAAGGAGCCACAAGAAAAGCGCCGATTAAATGTCTGCCAAATTGCATTAGCAAGCAATAATGAAAAGCAAAATGGTATAAAAACGAATTTTGCATACCCTTTTGCAATACCTTTGACTGAAATCCAATCATAAACATATTAACTCTGAAATAGATCACAGTATTTTCGAATACTTTAGGCCATCTGATGCCAATCGAAAGATCGAATATGATATAAACTCATTTCGGTGTCATTTGTTTTCATATTGACAACCAAATTGAAGTTTTTTGTGATAAACATTTTTGATTATTTGCATTTTCTTCCTCTTACTCACTCATACGTTCAATATTTGTTGCTTTTACGATAATTGCTTTTATATGGTTAAGCCAGCAAAATGACAATAAAGTCTCTTCCTGGCCAAAATTGACAAACGAACAAATAAACAAATTTATAAAGAGATATTCATTAAGTGCGTAATTGGAGTAAAGGGGGTGGAAGAGGCCGGGGGTGAATGAGGGAAGAATGTGCACCGTACGCCACTATGAAAAAGATCTAATCTATGGAAAGCTATAAACCATTGACTAACAGGTAAGTATGTATACTTTTTCTAAGAATTTCGCATAACCTCCCCTGTTATTAAACTCTTCAAATCAATTGCAAATTTTACCCATTACTGATAGAGTAGCACTGAGTACATTAAGTCTATGCAAGTTTCTTTGAGTAAAATTTTCCTCAATTCTTAAGATTTTTTTTGTGCTTCGTTTAAAAGTAGTTGGAATTTTGTTTGATTTTAGTTGCGTTTGAGTTGATTTGATTGTAAACGAGTATATCAAAGTCGGTCTTTGCATTCACTTTTTCCCCGTCTACATATATCCATGATAACGACATGTGAAAGCCTCTTTCTAAATGGACGCCTCCGTTCGTTGCACGCTTCTCTATCAGTTGGCCAAAAAGAAAAGAAAACGAAAACTTTATTAAAGTCGATTTCCTGTGCTCAAGGCAACAATTTTAATTTGTCTAACAGAAAGCAAAATAAAAAAAAAGAGTAGAAAATAACCAAAATTTTCGCATTTTTTTGCTCATGTCTATGTATTGGCGTGTGTGTGTGTGGTTTGTCGTAGCCGTTTTTAACAATTAAGGCCAAATTGCAAAATGGCTTATCAATTGGCTCACTCGATGTGTTGGTCACAGTTGGCAACATATAAAATATAAATAAACCCCGCAAAAAACAAAAAAAAAACACACACACACAAAAGAAAACTATTTAAAAAAAATACTAGAAAAACAATCGATAATTGCGTCAGCCAAAAAATAGATATATTTATATATACATATATATATATATATATAGTGAAAGAGAGATACATCTGTACATATAAAGATGTAGCCATAAATGCCAGAATCATCCCAAAAGCACACACACACACACACACACAGACACAAATCTTTTGCAGAGATATACATAGAGAACACTAGAGAATTATACACAACAAAACGAAAATGAAAACAGAAAGCTAAAAACTTAAAATTGAAAATGAAATGAATAAAAATTAAAGGTAAACTAGCTGCGTGGGGGTCGGTCAGTCCGTCAGTCAGTCAGTCACTCAGTGGGTTGGTCTGTCGGTATTTTCTTGATGTTTCGAAAAACACACAGAATACTGAATGGTTTTCCACACACACACACACACACACACAACACAGCAAAAAAAAAAAGGATGAAAATGTATTCCAAATTGCAATTACTTGTAGTTGCACTTTAGCTAAATTTAAATGAATGCATTAAAATAGCAGAGCAACAACAACAACAACAACAATCAAATTGCTCTAGAAAATGTTTATTTAAACAAAAAACAAAAGAAAACAAAGACAGAGAGATAGAAAGAGAGAGAGAGAGAGAGAGAGAGAGAGAGAGCGAGAGAGACTGTGTGTTACTTAGTATATAGCCAATGCTCATCACCCAGCCCGATCATGATTATAATGATAATCATTACGATTATATAGTGCGCCCAATTATTGACTTGAACCAAAACTACGTCAGCAATGTTTTTTGATTATGTTTTCGATTATTGAGTTTTGGTTGTTGATTTGAACATTTGAACTGCTGATTACAGAATCAAATAATTTCACACTACATTTAAATAGCAAAATAACACAATTAATTTAAAGACCTTCTCCATCAATTAGACTAGAAACTTTGAATTTCATCTCATAAGCGATCTATTTGCTATAGTGATATATAATAGCCCTAAAGATTAGGAAAGATTTCATTTTCACAATTTTATGTTTAAATAATATAAACTTTAAATAGTATATAGAATGTTGATTTCATTTTAAGTGATGTGATTTGATAATAATAATTGTATTTTAATATTCAAAAGAGAGTGTGTGTGTGTGTGTGTGAGAGAGAGAAAACTTTGTTTCATTTCATTTAAATCTCTCTAATTGAAAACACTAACAAATTAAACTTGTTTTGTGTACAAATTATTTTAATTGCATTAAATTTTATCAAAAAAAAAATTAGGCCAAACTAATTTGTCAAAACTTAAAGCGCCTATTGAAAGCAAATATTGCTCATACGCCCCGTAAACAAACAAACAAACAGACAGCAAGAGAGGGAGAGATAGAGAGAGAGAACAAGGGCTACCTTTAATTCTTATTAGCCAGAAGAAAACAATGAAATCTCTTGTCCCTCCTCCCCCTCCCTCTCCCTCTCTCTCTCTCTCTCTCTTTCTCCGGCTTACTGCTCTCTCCACTGTCCCTAACTAATATTTTTTTTTGTTTTTTCCTTCTCATTTGCTACTTAAAAGATTAAAAGATGCTACTGCCAGTTTTTACCTTGACTTATCTTAACAACTAATTTCATCACAGCAAAAGTTGTAGGAGAAGCACAAAATAGAAGAACTCAAATAGTTAATATTGTCATGTTAATATTGCACTAATAAACACCAAATGAAGGGCAGGGGAGGGAAGGGAGGGGCGGTAGAGGAAACGTGAAAACGTAATACCTGCTAAGTGATGGAAATTTGCACAACATAAAAAAAAAAAAACCAACAAGCAAAAACTACAACAAAATGTGAGCTGAACAAGCAATTTTCGTCGTTGTTAAACTAAAACTCGTGATCGAAACTAAAAGTTGGTTAATAATTGAAGCACGCGCTGCCAGCAAAGGAGAAGAGAGATAAATAGCGAGAAACAGAGAGAGAGAGAGAGAGAGAGAGAAAGAGAGCAAGCGGTAATGCAGCCAACGAAAAGGAATGTAAAGAGGGGAAGGGGAATAAGACTGTGTCTCTACGTAAACTTGGCTTAGAGCGATGCTTAAAATTGACTTACATATACAAAGAAAGAACACATTTGTGCTGTGCATGTGTGTGTGTGTGTGTGTGCCGGTACCATAACAATAAAAACAAAAGACAAATGGAGAGAGCCAGAGAAACACGCGAACAAGATAGGAAGAGAACAAAAAAAGTCTCCCATATTTGGTATCTCTCTATTGCCAACTGCGCAAAAATCTCTCTCTCTATCTCAATTTGTAGACTTGCTCTCATTTCCCTCTCTCTCTCGCTTTCCATCTGTATGTGTGTGTGTGTGTGTGTGCTTCTCTCCAGCATTGTGGGCGTTCGGTTTATATGTGTGGGCGTTATATTTCGAACATGTCCTTCGAATTTCCGGGTTTTTGCTACTTTGACATTTGCAACATTTGTTCGTAGGTTGCCAACGTCCTTCCCTACCGCATCTCTCTCTCTCTCTCTCTCTCTCTCTCTCTGTCTCTCTGGCTCGGTCGGTCTCTCTCGTTTGTCGCCTTTCGCCAATATACGACGATGTTTCGCTTGGCAAAACAATTTTGTTGTTTTTTTTCTTTGCTTTTTGGTATGCTTTGTGTATGGAAAAAGGACTCTTCGTATGGTTTCGTAGCCTTTCGTCGTTTTGCGTTCCGTTTCGTTTCGGCTTCCTGTTTACAACCAACACATGTTCAACAACAGCAACAACAATAACAACAACAAGAACAACAACAACAGAAAAGAAGCATGGCATATGAACACAAAAAAAAAAAAGTAAAAGAAAAGAAAAGAGCATTCCAAAACGTAACAAAAATCTGACTTTTATGTAGGTCTCCGGGTCTTTTGTCTACGATTTCGAGTGGGTGGTCGGTTGGTACAATGAATTGTTGTTTGGAGAGAGCGAGAGAGAGAGAGAGAGAGAGAGAGAGAGAGAGAGAGAGGGAGAGAAAGCGAGTGAGTGAGCGAGGTAGCAGGCGGTGGCGGTGGCTAAGCACAAAAAAAAAGGACGAAAGTTCACTAAAAGTATTTCTAAATGTTGCCATTTCGATTTTTTAGGCAACATTTGATTTTTTGTTTCCTCCCGCTTCTTCCGTTTTGTGTGTGCTTTTTTTTTTTGACGTCATCACGCAGCAAACAAAATGAAGTCAACATTATTTCATTTATGGATTTTGTTATTAATGTTGGGGACGACTTTTCGTTTCCCCATTATACCCACACCCCCACCCTCCCCCTTCTACTTCCGTTTCTTTGGTTCTTCCTCTACTTCATCTAGTTGTTATTGTTATTTTTAGTGTTTCGTGACTGTTTGCCACTTCCTGCAGAACACCAGAAGACAAAGGCAAAGGCAGTGGAGGCAGAGGAGGGCAAGGTGAGGGGGAAGAATTTTTGGCGAATGCAACGGTTGGGGGTGTCCATCATTTTGCCAACAACTTTGAATTCTCCAACTACTGGCAACGCCTCCTTGCCTTGCCTCGCCTTTTGCCTACCAATCGACAAAATACAAAAACAGAAACAGAGAAACAACAAGAACAAAAAAAAGCAAAGCAAAAGCGAAAACACGTAGCAAGCGGCAAGCAGCAAGGAAATGCCAAAATGTGTTGCCTGCTTACAGGCGCCTTCAGGTTTATTTTCTTTTTTTTTTTTAGGGATTTGAACTTTTATCCAGGTTTAGTTGTATATGTAGCCAAATATATAAACGTGTGTGTGTGTGTGTGTGTGTGTGTGTGAGCGTTTGTGTGTGTGTGTGTGTTTGAGCTCACTTTGTGGTATTTAACCTTAATTTGAGTTAGTTTTCTGTGCTTTCTTTTGGGATCTCCTCTCTTTCTCTCCCTCTCTCTCTCTCTCTTTGCCTCTTGTCTCTGTCGCTAACGTCCTTGTCGTTATTTTTTTTTGTTTGCTTTTTTTTCTCTTTCATTGCTTGAATTTTTTTTGTTTCGCTTGTTGTTTTGTTTTTAAAGAGTTTGAGTTTTTCGCCTGGTTCCGCTCATTTCGGTTCTGGGACATTGATTAAACAATTTTTATTTGTTGTCAGTGTTTGTGTTCTAAAAATTGCCAATTTGACCGCATTTTAGAGTGAAACAAAAAATGACCACCAGCTGCTGCTGTTGTTGTTGCTGCGCTGCTGCTGCTTGCCATGACAAATTCACACGCTTCGCCTGCACTTTTTCGGGTTTTTCTTCATATACAATTTTTTTTTTATTCATTTTTTTCTTGTATTTTTGGTGCAAATTATTGTTGCTGTTGTCGCTTTCTCCTCTGTTTAAATTTATGAAAATATTTTCACACTTTGTTGCCACATTTTCAGTAAAATTTTTTTTTTTTTTTCTTGTAGTCAAACAATTTTTGTTTAAATTATATTTGGTATTTTTCTGTTTTTGTCCACCGCAACTAATTATGAAATGTTTTATAGTCAAAATTAAGTATACGACATGTGAGGCTATTTAGCTTTTGAAATTTATGTACAATTTTTTGCAGTGGCTTCTTGTTGTCTTTTTTTAAGCTTTTTATTAGTCCAGTTTGCAAGTTTTCGAAATATTTTTATCCTTTACAATTATATTATGTTATTAATATATACTCTTTAGTATGTTTGTAATATGATACTTAATTTGCTTGACAGAATAGAAAAGATTGCCTTAGCAACTAAAATCTTTTCAAAACCAATTTAATAGTTCTATTCTAATCTCATCTTAGACTAGTCCAAAAATAATACTAGACCTAAACAACTCCTTTGACTCATGTCATTTAGTCTTCACAATCAGAATGTCAACTTAAATATTAAATTTTAGACAGTGCTTCCCATGGATTATTCTCAAATTCTCTATAGATAACTTTTTCAAATCTTTTCATTATTTTGTCTTATTTAATGATAATATTAATATATTAATAATTTATAGAAGACACAAGGTTTTATTTCTTGAACTTTTCATTTTTTTTTTTTTTTGTTTTTCAATTGCAGAAAAGTAGAAAAATTGTTTGCAACTTTCTTTTCATTCTTTTCATTACAATTCTTTTCGCAGTTTAAAAACCTTTTCACAATCTTTCACTTTTTCTTTCACTTTGACTTTTGCAGAGTTGAAGTAGAGGAAAAGAAAAGGTTTATTCAAGTGTCGATTATTGATTGCATTTTCAATTAAAAAACTTTTAATTGGCAAAAGGAAGAAGCAAATTTTTTAATGGCTTGACTGTGGATGGGGGTGCATGAGGGAGGGGTGAAATATGGTTGATGGAAAGGCTTAAGCATTTCAATCTATAAACGGGCACAATCTAATCGGAAATCGTTGTCATGGTAATCCTACCATCTGAACTTTTGCTTATCAAATTTGTCAATGCAGTTTTCCGTTAGTTTTTTTTTTTTTCATTTCATTATCATCCCATTCAATTGACGCCACATGTGCGTTCTGCGTTCGATTATGTCATTGGAATATATACATAAGTATATATATATATACTTCTATATATGTATGATTAGCAGCTAATTTACAATCAATACAATCCTGGCAAATGAACTGATTGTATGTTTGTTTATATGTATGTGTGTGTTTGTGTGTGTGTGTGAGATGATTGTTGTTTATTCGGGCAAACAATTTGAGCTGTCATTTTGCCCGGTTTTTATACAACTTTGACATGCAAATCGAATAAAATATAATTGCACATCAATATGACTTGTGGGCCAACGAATGGGTTGGGCGGGCAGAAGGGAAGGGGAATGCATTCCGGATGAAGCACATGCCACTTAATGGTCATAATTCTCACAACAAAATAGAGCATACAACTCGCACACACACACACACACACTGAGATAGAGTATTAAGCAAATGTGACTTAAGGACTCGTCTGAAATATACTTTTTGTTTGGCAAGGACTTGTCACAAAATGAAGGATCACAGTTGCCAAGGAAAACCAATTTATTTAAATAAATTTCATTAACATTTTTTGCATTTCACTTTGGCAATTTGTCAATTTAATGAACACATGTAAAAAAATGTGTGAAAACAAATGAGACAAATAATTAGATTGCTTAGATTTAAATTGACATTAATACTGCACGAAATATGACAAAAACCAAAAACCAAAAAAAGAAATTTTTATCTTTATTAAGACCTTAAACCCAAAAAGGCAATTGGCACGAAACGAAAATCTATGAATTTGCATTCTTTTAAATCATTTTCACGTTGAGTACTAAGGTAAATTCAGATTTTTGAACAACTTCTTGTTCTTAGTTTCCAAACGGATTTACTTTTATCATGGCAAAGAAAAGGGTAAAAAGATTTGAATCTTTTATGTTTTATTTGGTAGTTCAATTGTTTGTTTAGTTTGTTTGTTTGTAATCCCCAGATTGAGTCGATTTGATGTTGTTCAAACAACTCAAAAGACTTCAATATAGATAGATATAAATCGGAACAACTACATACTACATCCTATTCGATTTCATTCGAGTTTTGGATGGGTGGCCCTTCAACATTTTTATGGCTCAACCTTTCGAGAGCAATTTATGTCTCAAGAAGAAGAAGAAAAAAAGAAATGTGAAAATGTGATTTGTAAGAGTTTCGTCGTATCAGAAGAAGAGGTTTCTAGTATGTTCATTGTATATATATATATATATATGTATATATAATCTTATCTAATACAATACTGCGCGCGCTTTAACTATAGACTTGTAGATGTAGTAGATTCATGTTCAGTCGGTTGGGCTTATCGCAAAATGATTTCAAGCCCTCTGAACCAGACCAACCAACTAACTAACCAACCAGCCACCATTTCCCTTCTTTCCCTCTCCACTATCTACTTCTACTCCTACTCCTGCTGCTGCTGCTGCTGCTGTCCATCTAAATGGTCTATTTAGCTTGCACTAAAGTTGACTTATCAGTATTTAACTAGCGTGTTTTATAAACTTATACTTGTTGTTGTACTTTAATGCGGTAATCAAATGCTTGTTAACACACTGGGCACACATGGAAGCGAACACACAACGATAAGCAACTCAAAAAAAACGAAACTATTAAACAAAAAAAAAGGAGGACAGCCTCTAAAAATTATGCTATAATAAATTAAAAGCAAGCACAGAATGAGTGAAACAGAGATAGTGTGTGTTTGTGTGTTGGGGGAGGGGACTATGCCCCACAATCGCCCCCCACTACCTTTGCATGTCTTCTTCTTCTTCTACTTGGTATTTTATGTATGTTTTTTGTTTTTGTTTTTTTTTTCGATTGCTTTTTGGGTTTCCGCTTATTGATTTATGAAACGACGCCGAAAAGCAACAAAACTTAAAGTGGCCAATGAATGGACTATGGGCATCCGATGAGTTGGGTGGTGGGTGGTGGGTGGTGGCTAGGGGTAGGGTTAATAGGCTATAAGGTAATTTGGGCGAGACGAGGGTGGGGCGGGGTGGGTATCGGTAGCCCTAGCATCAGCACTTTTCATTATGCTGACCGATTATGACACTTTTTAATGGCATTTTCTTGGCATTTTTGTGCCTTATTTCATTTTTGCTTTTATGCTATTGATTTCTGGTTACGTTTTGTTTGGTTTTTTTTTTGCTTTTGTTGCAGCTGCAGGCCGAAAGATGGGCATGGAATAAGAGACAGACACACAGACAGAGAGAGAGAGAGAGAGAGACAGAGACAGATAGGAACAGAGACACACGGATGTGAGTGTGGTATATATATATATATAGATGTACATATATTTGGTAAAATGCCTTTTAAATTGAAAATTTATATACTCTTGTCAGTCTGTCTCTCTCTGTATGTGTGTGTGTGTGTGTTGAAGCCATATGCTGGGCATAAATTCTTTTCTTATGCAAATATTCATTCATTCGACTAAGATAAATGCAAGGCCAGCGAGTCATTGCTGTGTAATTGTTTGGAAAATCAAAGAAATAATGTATGAAAATGGATTTGAATTTTACCCTTACCCTCTTACCTACCCATCCCTATCCCTATTCCTATTCCTATCCCCATTCCCATTACCTTTCACTCTTCAATGAGTTATAAAATAAAATCAAATATAGTTTCAAATGGAATTTCACTCAAGTAAATATGATTGTGGTTTTGCAATTGTCCCTAAATTACTTTAGTTAAGTACTTATATATAATCGATCAGGTGATATAAGAAATTAAAGATTAAGTCCTTAACAATTTTCTATAAGCAAATCCTGAACTTTTCCAGTAACTACTTTGGTTAAAGATGGAACTCTGACCTTAATAAAAGAGACGAATTCAATGTGTAAAAGAAGAATCATTGCCTACTTTAAGGCGCCATTAAAATGTTATAGAAAGGAGTTTTCCACTTTACATGGTTTACATTTCTAAATGAAACTTAACAAATCAATCTAACTAGTTTAGTTGGCATACAAAAACGCCCTTGGGTTGGTTGTCATGGGTTAATAACCAACCTTATCATTTTATAAGTACATATATGTACCTACCTATGCATGTATATGGTATTTTGTCGTTTTTGATTTGCTAAACTGGACTTTGGCACTGGAAAAACATACTACACATAGTCGTAGCCGTTGTCGTTGTCGTTGTTGTATTTGTATGAAATTTGTAATCTTCGCAAAAGCTCAAGTGTGCTCAAGAATAGGATCTGCCCCCAGACACATTGATTTATGTGTTGGCAATCAAAATTCAACCCGAAACAAATATACAAATTGAAAAGAAAATAAAATATTTACACAGACAAGCGCACATACATTTGTATTTATAATAAACACTACTCGAAACTAATTTTTCCAGTGAAAGAAAAAGAAGAAACTTGATTTCTTAAAGAGTCATCTATCAGCTAAACATATACAAATGAAAATATGTATATGTAGAGTGGGAAAAAAAAAAGAAGAAATTCCATCCTTATGGACTTGATTTTTAGGCAAGTTCTCTCAAAGTTCTTTCTTTCTTTCTTGTATTGAATAAAAATTCAGATGTCATGTTCCCCCATCGGCATTTAATTTGTTCTAATTGTATTAATTATATTATTATTTTTTGGGTTATTTCAAAACTTACCATTTATGCCGCTAATTAATGGATAATTACCATCACGGCCGCCGATTAAATTTTTCAAACCAGTTTCGATCAGTGTTGGGGACGATCGCTCCCTGTCGCTCATTTTTTCATAAAAATACCGTAAAACAGTTTTGTGTGATTATACACGAAATGAATTCAATTAAACAATTGAGCGTTTTTGTTTTTTACGCAAAATATCGCTCAGGGTGTTTCTCTTCTTTGTATTTGTTTCTTCTTTTGTAACTTTTAACTTCTTTTCGTATTATTTGTGGTTGAACAATAACAAAAAAAAAAATTAATTAAAATACACACTCACACGGACTCACTTTAGTTAAATAATGTTAGGTTTTGTTTGCTTGTGTTTTTATTTCTTTTTGTTGTTTTTTTTTTTTTTGTTTTTTTTGTGTATTATATTATCCACTCTTATTTTGTATTGAATTTTTGATTTATTTGCTTTGGGTTGTTATTTGTTGTGAGTTAACTTTGTTTTGTTTAGATTTAAAAAATATTGCACATTCCCGTTACTATATATATATATATATATATAGATATTCTAGGTATATTGCTTGGCTATATATGTAGATATATTTTATATATATACTTTATATATATACTTTATGCTGGCTATAAATAAAGGCACCGCGAATTCATTCAACAATTTGCAACGTTTTTTTTTTTGGTTTTTATTTCTTTTTTTATTATTTTACTTTATATATATATATATATATACTTTATTTAACAACTTTTGCGAGTTTAATAATAACAAATTACATTTGTGTGGATTTTTTTTTTTCTCTGGAGTTTTTTTTTTGTGTCTAAGGTTTTTTTTCTAGTTTAGTTTAGTTTGTTTCATTGGCTAATTAAGGTATTTATTGAATTAAGTGCTGAATTTCCTTCTTCGTTTGCTCCTTCTTCCTTTTTAGCGTTGTGTGTTGATTTTTTGGGGTTCTTTTTGGATTTTCGTCAATCTATTTTTCCTTTTTTTGTTTTTGTTGTATTTTGTTTTTAAATTTGTTAATTTGTAGTTAGCTTAGAGGCGCACTAAAAAAAAAATCAATTGCATTGTCTATATATACACATATACATATATAGATGTTTGTATGTTTAGGTAGGTATGTATGTATGTATATATATATGTGTGTGTGTTTAATTTTCTTTATTGTACAGTTATAAAGCACTAATATCGCATATTTCTTTACGTTTTTCGCCGGCCAGGCGATGGCGGGGCTTTGGGGATCGGCTCTGAAGGAGGTCGTGGGGTCGGTCTCGGGTGGTTGTGGTGGTGGGTTGGTGTTTGGTTGGAGTCTTTTACACCGACTCACACACACACACACAATAGCGCACACTTGGGCCTACAGACACACACACACGCGCACGCACACGCACAAGCACACGCAGGCTTACAAACACAGTGAGAGATAAAGCAAGACTGACGACGACGACGACTGCCGCTTGCTTTAGGGAACGAGCGAGCGCCAACGGGAGGGCGGGCGGGCAGGCGGACGTTTATTCGGTTGCTCCGACCGTCGGGAGAGAGAAAGAGATATACAGATTGAGTAACGTGTGTGTGGGTGTAAGGACGAAACGCATTCGGCTTAATAACCGACAAGACCGAAGTAGAAATCCAAAAAATATAACAGGAGAAAAAAAACGCACACACACACACACACAATAACACCAAAAAAAAAAATCAATGAAAAATGTTGACAGCTCTTAGCAGGTCTCAGCAAAAACAACAACAACAATAACAATAATAACAACAACAACAACAGCAACGGCAACAAAATACACTAATACACATACACTAGGCACAAACGCGCGCAAATATTTTGCAATTAATTTAAAGCAATGAACAGTTAACTTTGCTTTTTGCAGGAGGATTTTTTTGGGAGTCAGTTGTTGTTGTTTGTATTTGTAGTTGTAGTTGTAGTTGTAGTAGTAGTAGTAATGATTGGTAGTAGTATTGGTAGTAGTAGTGCGAGCGAGAGAGTTGAATCTTCCTCTTCTTGTATTATTATTTTGTATTATTATTCGTTGTTTTCTAAATTAAACGCGTATCCGTGTTTTGTTTTTAACAACGTTCGCTTTTGGTTTCTTGATATTTGTTCTTATTTCTTTTTGTTGTAGGTTTTTTCTTTTGGTTTTTTTTTATATATTTTGGTTGGTATTTTGTAGGTTTGTAGCTTACTACACCGAACGCTGCGCTGCTAGTGCTGCTGCTGCCTGACTACGACTGTGCGCTATGTTTTCGATTGCTGCTGCTAGTTGCTAGTGCTGCTGCTCATGTGGCGTTTCAGTGTGTGTGTGTGTGTGTTTGTGTGAGGCTTTTTTTTTTTTTTTTGGTTAGTGGGTGCGCGCATGTGACAAGTGGGAGAGAGAGAGAGAGAGCGAGTGAAAGAGAGAGCGCGTGCGGGAAAGGTCGAAAAGAGGATGCGGAAGCTTTGGCTAGAAGACGGAAAAAAAAGAAACCGAAAGAAAAGAAAAACTCTACACTTTGAGGATGCACTTTTGTGTGTTATTGGAGAGCGAGAGAATGCGCAAGAGTCAGCTGATTTGCCACTGTGTGTGTGTGTGAGTCTATGTTTGTGTGTTGTCTTTTTTTTTTGTCATTTATTTTTTTCTTAAATATAAAACACACTCGCACACGCACACACACACAGAGCGAGGAGAGGAGCAAGCAAACACGCGGTCAGAAGAAGAGACACTCAGTACAAAACACACGACCGACCAACCGACCGACCGACCATCCGACCGTTTAAACAAAAATTATTCAAATTATTTTTCATGTTCAATTTGAATTTATTATTTTCACAGAATATTTAAATTTTTATTTATTTTTTTAAATAATTTTAATTTGCATTTTTTTTTTCTTACTTTACACACGTGCTTTTTACATTTTAAAAAATTGTGTTTTTTTCCCCTTTTTCTTTTTTTTTTTTGTATTGTGGGGTAAGCGTGGGTGGGGGGAGTAGGTAGATTTGTAATTTTGAGTTAACAATGTTTGCTTGATTTAGTTTTGCTAAAAGTTTTGTTGTTAGATTTTTTTTTTGTTTTTTTGTCGTGGCCAATTTGAATGTTGAACTAACTCTGACTGCCACACGGTTTGGTACTCAGTGCAAAAGTATAGAAAATACTCGGCATAAAATCACAAGTGACCGAGCGAGCAAGCGAGCGAGAGAGAGTGTGAGAGAGAGAGCGCGCGAGACGGAGGAGTATGAGAGAGCGCGCCAGAACTAAGGGCAATTACACAGATACAAATACCGTACCACACATAGCCACACAAACGTAAGGTTGGTCTCTCACTGTCTCTATGCGTGTGTGTGTTCGTTTTTTTTTCTCTCTCTCTCTCTCTCTCTCTCTCTCATTCTTAGTTTTGACTCTCCCGCGTGTTTAATTTTTATTTTTGGCAACTTTTTTAGTGAAGCGCGCGCAACTCACTACAACAACAATAGCCTGAAAGACAACAACAACAACAACAACAAGAACAACAAAAACAACAGTTGTTTGCAATAAACTTTAAATTCTATCGAAGTTTCAATACCCTAGAAACAAAAACTTTGGGTATAACCGAATGCAAACACTCATCCGGTTATAAAGAATTTAGCACAAAGCTGATAACAATTGCCGTTACCCTTACTTAGCTGTAAGCTAACTTTATTTGATTCGATTTGTCAGTAATATCATTTATCATAGACATACAAATGTATTTTTAAGCCACGAAATCCTTTCTAGTTTTGAAAACACTATAAAAACTATTCTTTTCTTTAAGAGTAATGCAAAAATGTCAACTGGTTAAAACTAGATAAACTGGTCAAGAATATACATATGTATAAACATCTATGTCAATGTAATACGTGTCAATGCATAAATATTTGCTTCAAATATTTGGCTAAAAACTCATATACCCCTTTTGTCATTGTAAGTATATTCGAAAAAAAAAAGAAACAAAAAGCTCTCTCAAGCTTAGACAGAAGCTTACAGAACGTTTTTGAAGTACAAATTCTAATGGCATTTTCCATTTCAAAGTTCAATGTGATATTGCTTGCTGTTTTCTCTCTCTCTTACTCAGTCGCGCTCAGAGAGAGAGAGAGAGAGAGAAAGATCGCAGCATTAACCGGCAGCAGGCAACAACAACACAACTCGTTGAAATTCATTTTGTTTCTGTTTCTGTTTTTTTTTTGTTTTACTCATGCTCGGGACTTTGTTGTTGGTGTTTTTGCTATTACGTCAATGCTGACGTTTGCTTTTGTATGAGTATTTCGCATTTCGCATTTGTATCTGTATCTACGGCACTGCGGTTCTCCCCCTTCTCTCTCACAAATGCCATCTCTTTTCCACACTTGTTCGCTCTCTCTCTCTCACTCTCTCTCGCTTGCCCTGTCTATGTATGCATGTGTGTGTGTCGCTATTCTGATTTATCTGTTGGGCTGCTTCTAATATGTGTATTTGTGACGCTGGCAACACTCACGTGAGTTTGATTTCATCTACTACAACAACAACAACGAAAACAATTTTTAATGTGCGGTTGGAAATTTTTTTGTTAGTTTTATTTTGTTTTTATTGTATTTATGTGTCTGTGAGTTTGTGTGTGTGTTTTTTTTTTTTTTTCTTTAATAGGTTTTCTTATGATTTTTGCATTATTCATTGTAAATGTGTAATTTCTCATATAAATAAACTACTCCACCAATGTTGAAAAACCGAATGAATTGTTATTAAATATTAGCACAAAGAGCCTTGAAATTGCAATGGGTTGGCAACAGAACGGGGTGGATGGGGAGCGGGGTAGTTGAAAGGAACTTTTGAAACAAATGTTTCATATAGAATATGTTGTTACAAATAACAATGCGGAATACTTTTCCAAGTGTTTTACTTGCATTTAAAGTCGATAAGAAGCAAAAATATTTATTAGGTAATGTATTTCCCCCCATCATCAGTAAACAAAATAATTTAAAAATATTATTTATAAATAGTTATTTATTATGATGGAGTCATTCAATGCTTAAACCTCTCTAAGTTGTCTATTTTGATTTGCTGTTGATTAAATGAATTCAACTGAATTCCTAGAAATTGTATTTTGATTCAAACAAAACTTTAATTTTAACTTTTCTGTGTCTTTCAATCACTCTGTCTCTTTCTAGCTGCTCAAAAATTGTTTATAAGCCACTAGGATTTTTCTTTTGGGTTCAAGGACCCAATACATTTAATGCCATTCACCTCCTATATATCCTTTTCATTTTAATTGATTTAATTGCAAGCTAAAGCAAACGCGTTGCCTACTTCTAAGAGAACGCCTAATGATAGGCTACAAATATTGCACTAATACTAAAGGAAACTGATTTTGAAATTCTCTTCAACTTGAACATTTACATATATTGATTTTGTTATACTAGTTTTTAATTAATTGCTACAAACATTTTTCTTATTGATGTCTTAGTGATTCCACGAACTTGGATATCCATAATGTGTGAAAATGTGAAATTTCCATTTGCAAATGACATCTGTTTATAATAATTATACAATGTAGTTGGTAAATATATAATATTTACCAAAATCATACATACATAGGTACATACATATGTATGTATATCATTTGCCATTGTTAACAACTTACATTCGCTAACTCGCTTGCACTTTAAAATTTGCTATCTGTCTCACTCGCTCATCATGAAATACTAATAAACTAAAAATTCTCGTAGTTTGGTGTTATTAATTCATTTGCGTGATGTTAATAAATTGCTGCAACATTCAAATAATCGGGCTGCCAGATCAGTTTGCTATTGGATATACATACATACATACATATACACATACATTTAAACAAATCATATACAAATGTTTGTATGTATGTAGTATCTATGTTATTTTCATGATCCAATAATGTAACTGAGATTATGAAAAATGTAAATATACATCAAAATTTCCGACATGTTCATTTACATATACATACATACATATATTTTCCTTATGACCCTTAAATGACAATAGCCTCCAACTTCTTTTCCCTTTCCACTTCCACTCTTCTCATCTATGTATGTATGTGTGTATCTCCTCCTCCTCCTAGTCCCCTAGTTCATTATATTCCTCACTGATCTAACAAAGAGCACACGTACTAATTCCGTCATTCATTTGTACGTTAATTTGTACAAGTTTGTTGGGTTGTCGTCGTCTTCGTCGTCGTCGTCGACGTCGTTTCGTATAAATGTGCGAGATTTTGAAAATGTAGTTCAGATCGTATATATATGCTTATATATGCATCTAGCTGATAATGGATCTCTATCCCCCTCTGACAAATTAGACAAGCAAACATATAGAAAGAAGAAAAAAACGAGAAGAGAAACAACAAACGAAATAAAAAAGAAAAGGGGAAAAACAAAATCGATCAGAAACGTAAATCAAGTGTCTTTTTTTTTTTTCTGTGCCTTCTTAACAAGTCGGTGTTAATTTTTAAAAAACTTTAATACTTAATTATAAATGATTCCATCAAAGGAATTTCAATTAAATTTACAGTTTTTTTTTTTTTTTTTTGTATAATAATAATACGTTTCATCAATTTATTATTTAATACCATGATTAATGAGCCAACTATTAACTATTAGACTTTATGTGCACATAAATACATACACATAAATTTCGTGTTTTTGTTTTTTTTTTTGTTTTTTTTTTGTTACAATGATAAGTAATCAGTCTCTCTGTGTCATTTGTTTCACCGACTACTTGGTTAATTTCCACTAGACTTCAATTAAAATGTAAAAACCCATCAATGTTAAATGAGCCTATAGAATTTTGTATACCCTTAAATATAAATGCATATAGGATATAGTATTTGCTTGATAGAATATAGTATCATCTTTCAGATCGTGCTCAAAAATCGTTTTATTATGATATAAGCCTTGAATATTGCATTTTGATTATCAGAATTGTCGAAATCCAAAATCATAAAGGTTAATTTCTTCACTGTAATTATAAATATATAGCAGTGGCAGATTCTAGGTGAGGGAAATGAGGAATATTTCTCCATAATCGAAATTTTACCTGGTAAAAAACTGCTAAAAATCAAATTTCCAACACCCCCAAAAACTAAGGATTTCTCCTCTGAAAATAAAGACCTAAATTCGCTTGTTTATATACCTGAACTCAATAGAAATTCTCCTTTAACACTAAACGAAAATGTAAAAATATTGAGTAGACATTGTTCTCCCAAACATTTACCATACAAATTATTATGAATAAAAGACATGTGAGTAATTTACATTTAGTAGTAATGAAACCTTCAAAAGTTTTGGCTTTTATATATATAATAAAAAGGTGTTAAAATTTAGAGGATAATTAAAGGTTTTAGTAATGATAAACTTTGTAAATTATATATATATGTACGTATAACATAAATTTCACACTCAGAACTTGCATTTCGATGGGTAAATCTGTTCACCAACTGAGTTTGCTGCATCGTTTGGGACGTAGTTCTTTAAAATTTCAGTGTACATCGATACTACTTTGCGACCGTATTTGTTCCTAGTCCTGAATTAGATAAGTGGTAGGCATCTTCAGCCGATGAGGAGCATTTTTTCGCAGTAAAAGGCTCATGTAACGTAAATCTGAGAGCAGATTTAACCTATTTTCTGGCTCATTTTCTATTTTATTGTCGCTTTTTCGTTACATCGAATTCCAAATCAAGTTTTTACATCAAAAATCTCGTACCAAATTAAATATTTAAGCCTTTAATAAGCTCTACGTTACTAAGATACTTAGGATATATTATTTAAGATAATATATGGAAAATCTCTACTGCAAGAACTTCAGTATATTTAGAGACTTTTATTTTATTTTAAAGCTACTTATTATGGATAATATTTCCCCCTAAAG
Organism: Drosophila willistoni; assembly: GCF_018902025.1. Taxonomy (NCBI): domain Eukaryota; kingdom Metazoa; phylum Arthropoda; class Insecta; order Diptera; family Drosophilidae; genus Drosophila; species Drosophila willistoni. The sequence goes on from NW_025814058.1 coordinate 2,750,243, forward strand.
TATGCAATAGTTTGTCAAAAAATGAATTTCACTTGTCATTCAAGTTTGTTTTATATCAAAAATCAGTTTTTATACAAAATATATTTCAAAAATTTGTAATTTGTTGCCAATTCTTTGACTTTTGTAGATAAATTTCTCTATATTTTACATCCCTAAATCGCCCCTTTGCCTATTTATGAGGTAAACGGGCTATGATTGTGTCTGAATGTTACAACCGATGTAAGAGAAGTCAAATGTCTGTTTTAATTTCTTATTTTTGTTTTTATTTTTTTTTTCAAGGCTGTGTGGCGGTTTGTCTTTTGCGGCATGTAAAATGGATGATCGTCCCCATGTCACATAAAAACATGTTGAATGTACAATACATACATACATACATACATACATTTACATTCACATGTATAACTATATAATCTTAAAGCACGTTGCAGCCAAGGCAATTTGTGATGATTTTGATAAGAGGAACACTAACAACAACAACAAGAACAAGAACTACTGCTCAAAACTCTCTATATATAAAGGTATGAGAGAGTTTCATTTCATTTAATTTCGTTAAGGTTCGTTTTTTTCGTCTGTTTATTTTGTGATATGCAATGCGTGTATTGTAGATTTGGTTTTCGGCACTGAGTTACCCTCAGAGTTCCTTCATTCTGATAAGACCTACGTACACACACACACACACACAGAGACACACACACACACACACTAAGACAACTCTGTGTACAATATTTGCTAGGGAGAGAGACAGTGAGAAAAGAATTTCCATCCATTTTCGGGTTGCCGGCGACATTTTAAATGCCAAAGCAAATAAGTTGTGTGTAGGTACACACGATATATCTACAAGATATATCGTATATAAATATATATATATATATATATATATATATGTACATATATAGGTATGTATGGTATATATAGTTCCTTGACAGTCGGACAACTCGCTGACGCTGATGGCATATACCTAAAACACATTGTTGGAACTATTTTTTTTGTTGTGTCTCTAATCTAATTTCTGTTTTTCAGAAAATGCGTGCCGCTAAGCGAAAGAAAAACCGAAACATTTTTCAGCTTTGTCTTTGTTGCATTAGCATTTAGTTAGTGGGGGCGTTAGATGTTGGGAGATGTTGGATGGTATACATATATACAGATGGATATCGGGTCGAAACGGGAGGAGAAGGTGCCTTGAGGGTTGGGGGTTGACGGGGGTCAACCCTCTGGTTTTTGGCTGCCAAACTTTGCCGTCACTCGACGTTGGGGCTCATTTATAATTTATTGCGCTTGAACACGTTTGCCTTTCTTCATTCTTTTTTTTTTTTTTTGGTCGGGGGGGATGGGGGTTTCTTTTTGGATGTGAGATGACATTTCCGCGTACTACAACTACTACCACAGACTATATCTAATACAAACAACCATACAATGTACAATACTTTTGTTTTTTCCTTTGAGATGTCTCTATACATATATGTATGTACATATGTATGTATGTAGTTGTAGTAGTAGATCGGAATTCTGTTCTTCTCCTGTTCACAAGTTTCCTTCAGTTTGAGAGAAATGTCACATGAAAACTAATGACATGCGACAGTCGTGACGAGAACGTTAAGGAATATACAAATACATATAGATACATATATCTGTATATGAAGAAATACAAATAGGAAATACAAAAAATAGGAATCGGGGCTATGGAGAGAAAGTCTTTAAAAAGTTTTGACTAATTCTTTAAAGCGTACTCAATATTCTGGGCGGTATTCTCATATGTGGTTGGCATATCTCTGCCCTGACTCATACCCCATAATCTGTCAGAAATAGATCCCAAAACGAAAAAAAAAAAAACACTAAATACATATAACCAAATGTACAATGATCCTCAAGATCTTTTCTATGTTGTTTAATTTTAGTTTTCGCTTTGTAGTTAAATTAGTTGAAGGCTCTATTAGATACTTTGGATAGCAATTCAAAGGCATCTTTTTTGAAATATACATATGTAGATATATCTATATGTTTTAGTTGAAACTTTATTATTATGGTAATGAATATTAACTATGCTCATAAACAAATAATGTCGTCCTCGTTAACCAATGTGTAGTTAAACTAATTGGGCACAATGACTTGATGAATTGAGCACCTTGTCTGAGTTTATACTATTCTAAACTAGACAAGAGAATTACTCTTAGAAATCCCAAGACATTTGGAATTTTGAGATACTTGGGGAATAACAATTTTTCTTAAAGATCCATACACTTTTCAATCAGCTCAAAGTGACTTGAGTTACCAGATTGATCTGATGGCTAATTTGATATTATCCTTGAATGTTGGTATAGGCATCTCTGGAATCCTTCGAGGTCTGACGACTGGCTTCACCTTTGATTTCTTTACATTCCAATAAGGATTTAAGAGCCAATGACATCAAGGATAACCAAATGTTATATTCAATAAATGTTTCTCGATTCGATTTCCAAAATCTCATGCCAACCAAAAATGTGTCTTAGCCAATACTTACAAAACTAATAAAACAATATTGATAATATCAACTGCATTTTGTTATAACGTGAAATGCAAACAGAATGTTTAAAACAAACTCACGACACAACGACGACGACGACGACGACGTCGACTTTTTTTGGAGCACGTGAGGGCCAACAAGAGGTGAATGAGTAGGGGACGGGGGAAGGGGAAGGGAAGATAAAAGCGGCAACAGTAGCTAAAGCAAACAAAACGACACGCACGACTTGGCCAGCCCCCTTCCTGCCATACCCCCGTCCCGTCTCTACTCACAGTTCCCAATTCGACCACAATACCATCCAACCCTCCCCTCCGCACACCCCTCTGGCCACAAACTTAACATTTTCCACCCACGCACGATCATTTATAAACTGTCAGTGTGTCAGGGCAACAAGGGCAGTGGCAAACGGAAGGAGGTTTAATTCAAGGCAAGGCAAGGCATGGCAGGAAATGCCCTAAACTAAACTAAAGTGAAAGCTCACGCAGACCCTTAAAAACTAAAGGAGAGCTATAGAGAGCGAGAGAGAGATAGAGAATGCAGCTTAACCTAAACACGCCAATTTTGATTGAGCTTTTTATACTTTTTCTCTCTTACCTTTCTTTCCTTCTTCTTTTTTTTTTTTGCCTGTAACTAAACTATTTAAAGGTTACACTTACTTTGGCCAACAAATTGTAACAGGAATGAGCTTACTGTCAGATATATGGAAGAAAACTTCAAATTCTCAAGATGTGGCAATGTCCGACAAAAGTGGAGTCAAATACATACTTTTCTAATGGATTAGGATGCTCTGAACACGTATTCTAGTTCACATATTTAGATTCATATTGGTTTAAAAGATATTACAAATTGTTTTTCAATTTTGAGGTTATTTACCAGGAACTATCCTAACCTAAAAAAGACAAAAAAACGGACTTTCTACGATTATGAAATGTGCAATATACATATCAAATATTCTGGTCTTTGAAACTGAGCGAAAACTTTCAAATGTTTAGATTCATATTGGTTTAAAAGTTAATATAGATTGTTTTCCAATTTTGAGAGTTATCTAGTCAGAGAGGCGCAGAGCGCTACTACTTCCGGAAGAAAAGCCGCAAAATGGGTAGGTCATATTTATCTTCATCACTATTCAATTATACTATGGAGATCTACTCATTATTGTCTTTGAACTCCAAACATTGAGTAGAGACGAGGATATAACTGCGCTTCTAGTATTGATACTCAATATGAATCTTGATACTAGTTATACGATTAATAAATGTATAGATATAGAAGATAGCCGTAATATTCTTTAAAGGACACATCGACAACGCTTTCAAATCTCTTGTCGGATGCTAATAAGAGCTAAGTTACTTATAACAATGCAAAAATCAATAGTTGCAATTAGAGTTAGACATCTGAACTAGATAAAACCTCAATTGGCATATATTAACTTTACCTCTATGAAATTTACTTGAAGTTTTCACGACATCAGTTTCGACAAAGTTATAATTGGTTGGTGTATTGGTTGGGTGTTATGAGTATTTTGCATTTTTATATTGTTATATGTGTATACGTGGATTCCGGCATCTTTGGTTTTTTTTGTCGGTTAGCCACATTGAGATTGGAGTATTTTCTTTATTCAGTGGCGTTTCTGTTTTTTATTGAGTATACTGATTATAGTTAGGGCAGGGGCGTCGGAGTAAGCATCAGTGTTTAGGTTACAGTATTACTTTCATTCTCCCGCCTCCTTGTCCTATACGTATTTCGGGCTCGTGCCTCTTCCTTTCAGTTCGTTCGGACATTCACAACTGCTTGCATGCATTACATCCGTTTAGGCCTGTGTTTAGCCCTGCCACTGACGTTTATCAAAGTAGCGTGCTGGACTGTCAATTGTGAAGCCCGAACCGTAGAAGTGGTGAGACGGCGGGGCGGGTTAGCATGAACTTGTTCACTAGAGGCTGATGAGTCGCATCGGCCAGAGAGGGGGTCAGAGATAGAGGGGAAGACAGGCGTGTGACGAATCGTTTGTTTGCTTTAGCTACTGTTGCCCAATTATGATCCTATACCGTTATCCACACGCCATAAATCAATAATATTAATCTTGATTAGCCTACACGATGAACACACGTAGCGTCGTCGTCGTCGGTCGTCGTTGTGTTGTTGTTTTCAACCCTCAATTTGCTTACGTTCTTACCACTGGTGTCATAATACTCCCTCAATATTTATAAAACAAATTGTAGTAATACAGCACACCTTTAGAGTTTTTTCACACCCGCAGTTTTGGCCTAGAATACCGCCTTAATTCACTCCTTTATTTCCTTACGTCTGGATCTAACCTCTTGGGGTCCTGTCCGCCTCGCGTGGCCTCGTCCGCCTCGGCACGGATTCACGTGCTTCTACGGAAACACTACATACGCCAAACACTGACTCCCTCCTTATGAGCGACTGCAGTGATGAGTCTTGAGGCCTTGTCTTACCCCCTCTACCCCCATAGTAATGGCTATCACGAAGTCTTCTGTTCGTTTGCTCGGTGCAGGGTTCGATCGATCATATCGCATATAGTTGGTATCTATGTATTGTTCATAAATATTTGGATTTATGTTGTGAAAAAAAATTAATATTAGTAGGTAATTTCTTTGTATGTCGAAAGATTAATTATAAATCAATGAATGTGGTATATTAAAAATTATTTGTAATCAGATGTGTATTTAAGTAAATTTGGAATATATGTTTATTAAAATTTAATCCATAGTAATCTTGTTAAATTATTAATTTGTAACAAATAAGTGATACATATGAGTTTTATAAAAAATACAAGTAGTTCATATTTGTTAGGTGTTACTGTGGATATTAATGCATTCAACAGATGCTTTGTTTTGAATATGTCTTAGCTATTTTTCAATTTTATGTTATTTTTCTATTATGTTTTTAGGCTTTCATTAGTTGTATACCTACATCAGAGATTTTGTTAATTGAATCATGTATTTGGTATTCACACACTTATATCAAAGATGGCAAATCTTATCATGAGGTTCTATTTATATATGACATTATACTATTAGTTAGGTATTTGTTATGTATGATGTTTTTTATTTTCTAATTTATGTAATATTGCTCCTTTTGGCTGAGGTTCTTAATATTTTTCTGCAACTTAGCATCTTTATCTATGGCTGTCTAGAGTTTTACTTAATTCAGGGTCTAGTCGGATGGATTTTGTATACTTTGTTGTTGTCCTGAGTTGTTATGTTAGCTACGAATGTAAAATTCAAGTTAATTCTTGCGTGTGAACGTCTACCAAGACATAAGTCGCGCAAGTAGATTTGAGATAGGCGCGGCACGACCAGGAGGTAAAGGGAGCTAGGAGTATATATGAGGTAGAGACGCACTATAAAGGTCGAGGAGCAATATTAAGGGCAGGCTGAGGGGTCAGAGTAAACTTTGAGTTGTTGGTTTTAAGTGATGTACCTTATATTTCAATTACTTAACTACTATAGTGTGGTCATAAATACCGATTTACTCATTTTTTTGTTTTTCATACTTTGACGACTTGGGAGATCTATATATCATCTATACAGATTATTATTTTTATCTGATAATGGTTTAGTTTTTTATATACATATTTACTGTTTTATCTGCGGTCCGAGTAGTATCGTTTGTAGACTGAAAGAACAAAATAAATAAATCTTTCTCATTATACGAGTTCTTGCTTTCCTCCTGAGGAAACTTTGAACTTTTTTAGAGTGTTGAGAAAGAATGCTATGTTACAATATTCGCATCGTAAATATATTCTTGACAGAACATTTACTTCTTATTCATTGTTTTCCTAGTGTGATATTTTTATGAGACACACAATATCTATAATTTACTGTCAACAAATCAAGATTCAGAACAGACGTCAGTGACAGACATAGGCGGCGCCGAGCGGCAACCTCAACCAGCGGACATAAAACGAGAAACTGTCAATAATAGAGAAGATAAAGTGGAATAGACAGTAAGCGCGTGAGTGGTAGTGAGAGATGGAAAGGTAAATAACCGGTTGATTGTGATGTGAGTTTTTCAGTGAGTTGATTGATACTTTTTCCCTTGTCTAGCTAGTGTGTGGTGAGCAAAAATAGAGCCACTCGTGCCAAAATACGCTCATCTCACATCCAAAAAGAAACCCACCACACAAAAACACGGCACCATCTAATATAAAACCAGAAACAAAGATGATAGACGAAAAGAAGTTCAAGAACGAAGCCCACCACACGATCAGACATAACAACAATTGCTTGAAAAGACGGTCCGACCATACTTGATTATTAATACCTTGATTTGATGTAATCATCATCATCAGCAATATAGAGGTAATCTTTAGAGAGCGTCATTTCGCGCATTAATTGATAAGCGGCTCTTGATCGGAAGAAATCTCTTGAATTTATATTATTCAATCTGTTGTATAATGGTAGTTGTCTTCGTCAATTACGTTCCGCCTCTGATTACACATACGGCAGTGCATACAATACGTGCGAACACTATAGTCTTCTTCATCAGCCAATTCGCCGAAAATGAAACAATTTGCTGTTTTCAAGGTACTTTCGCAGGGAGAGAATTATAGCATCTTCTAAAATCTTCATTTCAGTAATTGATATATTGTGAAAAGCTCTCCAGATTCATGTCTCTAAGGACTCTTTGGATTTTCTTCAGTAAGCAAGTATCCTATCCTAATCATTGTAACCCTGACATCTCTGTCTTATGGGCGTATCTTGACGGGTACACATGGGACTTTGCGTTCATCCCTTCAATCGTCACAGCACTCGACAGAATGTACACAGGCATGTGTGTGGACAATATGTAACATTAGTTTTTCCATTCTTTCCCTTTCTTACTGACGATTGTACTCTCTGTATCTAATACATCTATCGAGCAGGGAGACCCAGCAAGGCCCGACAGCACACAACGCGTTTGTCCGTCGGGGCAAATAGGACACTCAAGATTTTTCATCATCGCTCACATGGCCACATCTACATCAAACGCACAGTAGATGATCCAGAAATGAGTGCATAGCTTTAAACAGTAGTGAGAGCGAGCTAAACTCGCAGACCAAGCCGGGAGTACGAGCTAGGAGTTGGGAGATACAGAACTGAGAGGCGCGCTGTACGACAGGGAGGATGTGTAGCTTGATCCATAACGTTACACCGAACTAAACAAATTCAATAACCACCTTCCCACTTCACCACATGTTATACTCCCTACACATATCCCGTACAGCATAGCATGTAGAAGCATAATCACACACAACACCACTAAACACGCTACCAGTGGTTTTATCTTCGCATTCATATGTTGGCTTTTATTCATTATAATCTTTGTGCTGAGCGCTTTAGCGCGGCGGCCTCTGCATTTCATTCGCGGCTGTGTCCGCAGTTGCTACTGATGCTTGCAGGATGACTCTTTATTACTATGGGATATTTAGGGATTGATATCATAATATGCATCGAGGCATACTCAGGTAGCTACTACAACTATATGATGATGATTGTCGAATTTGTGACATTCTGTACTTTGCAGTCCACCTACTATGGATTTGTCTCTTCCTATTTAGCACTATATGCAGGGAAGAATTCAACACAACACTTGTTTAATTCTGATAAGATAGGGACGGACGCTGATTCGATGAAATTTGGTGGTATAGTCAGTAGAATCCTCTATTAATTAAAATTCACTGTTAAGTTTGATAGATTGAGATAGTTTATGGTTATATTAATAGATGTCTATCAGATGATAGAGTAGGACATACTGTACTCGTGATAGGGAGTAACTCTAAGTGCCGTACAGTATATAACCAATACATCTATACAGTAATACTAGCTTGAATGTTATTTTATTCACCATTTAATAGTATAACCATGGCTCGCTACATTGTAATTAAGCGTAGATCACTTATTAATGATGCGTTTTAGTCTTCTAATTATAATATTATATAGATGACTCAATCTCTTTATATTTTACTATAGAGGCTGTTACCTAAGTATGCGTAGATTTTGTTTTTGTTTTCAATTGAATGAATGTGGCATAATGTGTCGTTTTATATTTACAAGCCTATTCAGATTATTGTTGGATTGATAGTCATGGTTATTAGTTCATATATACTTATTATGTAAAATTTTGGACCTATCTACTCTATATACGTTTATTTATCGTAATATCATAACACAATAAATTTCCTAATTGGTGGTTTTCAGTTATCACCAGTAGACATTAAAAAAGATTTATAATTTTAATTAAGCATTATATCTGTCAATAAGTAAATACCTGCGTAATTCAGTAAGCAGGAATCAAAATTCAGCTGTTATGTCTAGTAATTGACTAATGTATGCTTCCATGTCTTTTGAGTGGTTAGAGACCAGGGTCGACTTTGGCTATATTTATTTAGCTGTTATATGCTTCTATGCTCGAGTCATATGGGCTCGACTTCAAGAGCTCTACCCTCTCTAAGTGGCTTCTCTTTGTCTCTCTGTATTGTAATCGACGGTTTTCATTTAAGTTTTGGTCCTTGTCTTTTGTCTGCAGTTCTCTGGCGGCTATCGCCATGATAGACTAATAGTATGAATTATATAAGTGTTCGCGGCTTTGAAAATCTACTATTCGTGCAGAAGCACACAGACACATATCATTATTTCGGAGTTAGATATATCTGATATCAGATTACACTCATGTGCATTTTCTTCTCTCTACACCTCGACTTCTCTCGATCTGTCTCACTACTTTTCTTTACTTTGAGGACAACCATTGTCAAAGAGCCTTCGCTGTTTTACTCGTCATATCCATATATCTTGAGTTTCTTGCCGCCGAGTAAGGTTGTGGCGAAATTGTATGGTAGAACTTAGTACACATTGAAGTAAAAGATAATTTAATAATTTAACATTCCCACTCTAATAGGTTCATATTGAATTCTGTGCGTCAATAAACCATATATACACATTACTTTGAAGAGTAAACAGTAGTTCTAATGTATCAACTCTTTCATATCGCGATTTTTCTTGGTATCTTGAGTTATGGGAGAACGATGCAAAAAGAATTAAACTAAGAAAATGACGATACATAACATAAATTGATTGTTCTTTTGTCGAAATCCTCTATACTGCGTTGGCGGTAATGTTGTAACCCTTCTCTTAAGATGGATAGGATCCGTATCCATATAATAGTATGGTCTATTTGTAATAATATAAATGGGGTCAGCCATTTGTCATCTTATGAGTACTGAACCTCGAATGATTTGTGGTCGGCCTATTGCTGCGCTCGCTGTGTAGTAGTATGAGTATGCTGAGAGGTGGATCTCAATTACCCACCTCTTAATAACTGGCTGCTCAATCAGTTATTTAATTCTCTCTCTCCATACTCTAATGAAATTTAAGCTTAGTCTAACATCGATGTATGACCATAAGTGCTATTGTATGTATGTATAATTAAAAGCTTGAATGTCGTGGCAGTAGCACTAAATTCAGATTTGTACTAGATGTTTTTTCAGGACACATCGTAAGTAAAACTTGGACTTTTGGGCTCGACTTATCTCTGCAATGTAACTGAAACTACTGAGTAGCGATTCTAAATTCTATACTAACTCCGCTACTTAGATATTGAGACCCTGACAATTACATACCACGACACAATACACACGTTATCAGATCCTACACTGTCTCGTGGCACTCTCTCCGAGTAGATGTACATAATTAAACTCGATAGATCATACCCCAAAGCTCTTCTGAAGTCCCTGTCTCTAACATTGCGAACTAACACAACCTTTGACCCTGCTCTCAAACTCTCCCGGCTGAAGATGCCTACCACCTCTATCTAATTCAGACTAGGACATACAGGTCGCCAGTAGTATGCGACGTCAACTCGCATTACCGTACTTAGACCAAAATTTATAAAAGACAACTAACGTCAAAAACGGAGAGCTATACCGCCGCAGCGACATGAGTGATAATTCAAGCTATTGATATAGTAACGTAGCATAAAGATGCTTCTTCTACTCACACTTCATATCTCGTGCAACAACCATCGGGTCAAGTACCTCTGCACGTCGTGTTGAAATTTCTAAAACGAGCCTATTCACTATACGCTTCATTCCACCTCTCTACCTCTCGCCATCGACCCATTTGCATTGACAAATGCAAATTGAGTTAATACCTCACTGCAGCCACTATTGCCGGGATGCTCACGATGTTCAGAGATGATATACCGACTGCTAATTACCGCACCTTTGATTGAGAGTGTCGGCCTGCCTAAGTTGACTATTCATATATTTGTAACCGTGATTGCCAATTGTTTGTTTGCTCTCGTTAACCCTCCTCATCCCATCATTTATTTTAATTAAAGCGAGGCACACAACGCCTACTTCTACTATGCACCACAAAACAGCCTTCATTACAACCCAATACATACGACGTAATATCAAACGTGGTGGAATAACAAGTTATCTCCATACACACAGGAGTGAAATCTCGTTAAGTATAAATGTCAGGTTCCATCAATATATGTATCAAAGACTAATGGTCAATTTAGAAATTCAAATGATTTATGCGAGTCATGAAATATGTGTTTGGAGAGTACGAAATACTAGTGTGTAATCTACTTACATCATTTTTTACACTCGTAATTAATATGGAAAGATAAATAATGCTATAGACAAAGCTGCAAAGCAGTAATAAATAATTGAATGATTAAAGTTTCATGTCTATGTAAATTATTTTTTTTAATTCCAAAAATCCGAAGTCTTATTTGTTTCCGAATACTTAGTTTTTTACCCTAGTACACCTGTGATGAATTATTCATTCAGTTATTACGCTATTTTAGTGGAACAAATTTCTTTCAGTTTTCCGAAGGGTCGTGCGGATCGGGCAGGTAGATTTTTAAGAATACACGCTGTTACTCTATCTGTTAAAATATCTAAGTTTCTTGATCTTAAGACCTTGGTAATTGAATTATCAATTTATTTACCACTTATACTTATATTCATGCTTACTCTTCAATTAAGAATACATAGTAATGCTTTAAAATTAATATTAAAAATAGTTTTAAAATCAAGTTCACAGGAGTGTGCAAAGTACATTTACATAGAACTATAATTACTAGAGATTTTTTTTGCGTGTTGGAGTTATGAATCAGTACAAATTTACTGAAGTGAAAATAAATTGCATTTTACGTATTTTAGTTTTGGACTTCTATTATCTGGATCTTAATTAATATTCTGTAATACATTATTTTTTTAGGTAAACAACGAATAAACCGACGAATTTCTAATTGATGCGAGAAGAGGAATGGATGATAAGATTAAACTGGAATTCAGATGAGAATTTATACCTTATTAATTATATATTTTTAGTTTAATACCGAGAGCTAATACCCTTCGCGAGAGTTCTTAGGCCTCAAAAATACTTATTGCGCCTTATTTTTTTTTAATATTTTTATTCAAAAACTAGGCATAGTATCAATCCTAGGTATATTATCAATTAGGGGACAGTACGATAACTAGCTTACAAAAGATCTCAGTGCGACAATTGTGTGATTTAATCGATTTACAAATTTCTAACTATATTTGAACTCTAATTTAAGCCATAATTAATGTAAGTGGAAATAATTTTCATAAAATTAGTTATACCGGTAGTTTGTAAATTTAAATATATATCTCAATTATGATACATTTACCACTTAAGATAGAGAGAATTATACTAGCAATTGAGAAGCATGAAATTTGTTTAATCACTCTATATTTATTCCTTTAAAACATGAATTGAATAATTAAATACACCCACGTTAATATAACAAATTACTATACATTCATACACTTTGATATTAGAATAGTGTGTAATTGATATTATATTCAGAATGTTGGTTTAATTATGTAGCACATATATTCATTAATCGTGATTGCCATGTACTTTAGAGGATTAAAAGTTTGTTGTCATCACATTATCAATATGGTATATTATGAGAGAGTAATATAAATATTATATTGTCTTTCGAATGGCTTGTGTGACTTCTATTTATTTATTTTTGTTATATATATCACAAATTAGTATAATATAGGCTTGAATACAATTTAGTATATCTGAAATATTACTATTATTGAGATATGGGATGTATAGGTTTTCTTCACTTAATTCTAGCCTTGACACGAGGTTGATTGTTTTTATATATTTTTATTATCTCCTCAGTTCTGCTTTTATACCATAAGAAAGTGCGGCGTCCCACCGTCTAATACAAGATTCTCCATCTTTACTACGCATTATTATTCTGTGTTACAATTAAATAAAATAACCAACAGTAATAACAGTCTGTAAATACGCTATCAACTACTATCTAGTCACTTAGTTTGACTTTTTCTTCAATACATATTGTTTACGCGGAGTATGATATTGTTTATGTTTCTCTTTATCGGTCTATCGCCGATATTTTTTTCTTATCTGCAAATACAAAAAGTTCCAATGTCTCACTAAGACCGGTGTACTCTCCACAGAGGAGGTGGAAAGAAATAAGAGAGCCTTGCCCCTGATTATACATCGACGCATAAGAACCGCCACGAGATTCGATAAGTATCAAGCAGATAGATAATCTGAACAAATTCTGATATCCCATATTTCCTGAGCCAAACAGACTCGGTCAATGAAGTCAGCAATTGGGTCTTTGGGTGTAGCGAACAGCGTGAGCGCGGAGCGAGTGCGCGAGGGCTATGCCGTTATCCGAATAATCAACCTCACATCGCAGATGTTCTATGATTTACAACAAAACACTTATATGAATGTTAGATGGAGTATTATAATGATTAAACCGTGTGACATCTATAGATTAGGAATCTGGAGGTGGCCAAGCGTGAGAACAGCGATTAGTGGATCATATTATGCAGAACCTCCACAGCTTACTGGCGGCGCTCATTCCGAGGATCTATATCAAATGAGGTATTCCATATATGTGAGTTCACACACCCACCATTTTGAGCCAGTGTTAATATGAAGTTATCATGACATCGAGAGGTTGTTTACATCAAGTTAGAATTATTGTCCATTCCGAATTCTAGTAGTATTCGAGTTATGGTGAGTGTCGAGTCATTATAAGTGGAGTCTCACTGAGAGTCAGATTATATCCGAATATATGTTGTATGATATAATGTCCATATATGTTTGTACAAAATAACCGTTATTTTGAGAAAATTTTCTGTCTTAAATGAGTTGAATACTAGCTTTTGAGGCCAGTTTTCTTCATGATAGTTGCTTTCGATACTTATGCAGTCACAACTTGAGTGAGGATGACCCCACTTCGATATGAGAGATAGAACGTCAAATAGAGACAAATGTGAATCCTGGACGCAGATAGAAATTCAAGCAGAAAACTAAGATTTATGTAATATAGATGTGATAGTTATAACATGTAATAGGTATGCATAGAGAGAGATGATGGTGACTGTTATTTGGCACAGTGTATTAGTTACTTATCAAAAAACTGTACGTAAATATAAGTCTACACCTCTCAGAGAATCTATGGCAGCCCCGATACCCTAAAATAATTTAGTACGAGTGTTGCTCTTATTAATGGTCATGATCAAATATATTATTTGTCATTAACCCTCATTCTACCACCGACTCATACACAATGCAATAATAACACTCAATCTTAACATCAACAACAGAGAACTTTCTTATCGATTCAGTCATCACCATACGTTCATATTGAGGGTTTTTTTCATAATATTATGTATGTGCGGGTAATAGTGAGACTATTGATAGTTGGGCAAATTGTTGTTAATTAAATTTGTTTTTGCTTGAGTATGTCTCTTTGTATAGTTTAGGCGAATTGAATAATCATGTAGAGGTGGTGATCAATTGTATGTGTCAAATAATGGTCAATGCATATGGTCACAACCTTAGAGACGCTATTGATGTTTATGTGTACCTTACTGTGATAATGCGCATAATCGACCAGACGATCGAATCTGAGTACAATAACAGTTACAAATGAGTACTATAGTGCCTTACCAAGATCTGAACAATTGGTCATTTTAATAATTAATTTATGAGTATGATGAAGTACGATCGGATGTCAGAAGTTCTTATCTAAATTCAGGATTATATTTTCACTTAACTAAACATATTTTACTCAAGCATCTCAGATCACTAAGATCATACCATTCCAAGATCTCTTCTAGAAAGTGCGAATCAAACAGGAAAAGGAGCTCTCTAATTAACGCATAGAAACCGCCCTGTTAAGGGCAGCCAAATAATTTTATAACAACTAATGTATTAAACGATATAGGAAATCAAAATTCGTATATTTTATGGAAATTTGTCTTGATATTCCAAAAAGGCTCATATAATGACGCAGGGGGACTTTGTTCAAAAGCAATTTCGAGGACTAACCCAGAGCTCTCTTCCTTAAGTTATTATGATGCCACATAATAGTGTATGTCTGTGAAATGCATTTTTTACGTGAGTCGTTTATCCTCTCTATTCCAAGTAGTAAGAGTGATATAGTGTTCTATTATAACACGTGCGGTGTTGTGCTATTCCATCCAAGAACGCACGTTGCACAACTATCTTCTAACCGTATCTTACTATTATTATAAAATGAAAAACGTATGGAATATATAAGGCAATGTCGTTGAATGGCATTACACATAAATGTATTATGGCGCATACCTTAGGATAACCCAAATAGAATATAATATCCGTCAGGGTGGCTTATAAACAATTTTTGAGGCTAGCTAGAGAATAGCATTAGCGTCAAAGTGACGTTGAATATTAGTGGGCAACACCACCACTAGAATGTTATCAGAGTATTATTAAATAAAAAATATATGAGCTCAATGATGGTTAGTTAGTGTTATAATCAAAAACAGTTAGAGCGAAATTTCTAGCGGAGATAATGCGAGCAAATCTAATTGTTAGGTAAGTACGTACCATTGGAATCAATCATTGGCAAGAGTGACAACAGAAACATTATGAATATCAAACCATATCAACATATGATCACAAACATATCCATGGAGAGCTCGGCTGTGGAGAGGTATTTTCTAAAACAGTCAAAATTATGAATGATTCTACACGGAAAAGGATCAAAACCTTAGATAACACAAATTAAAAATTCATATTTCACAAATGTATTTAATGGGTGAAAACATATATCTATTTCATATAATTAATTTTTTATGACTAGTTTTTTTAATTATATACGCTAAAGATAGATAGTGGTGAGGGAAAATCGATACAGTTCAACAAAGACTCGATAGATAAATATTTTTTTGCTTCTTTATCGACTTTAAATGCAAGTAAAACACTTGGAAGTATTCCGCATGGTTATTTGTAAAACAAATATCTATATGAAACATTTGTTTCAAAAGTTCCATTTCAACTACCCCGCTCCCCATCCACCCCGTTCTGTTGCCAACCCATTGCATCAGATTGTCAAAGGCTCTTTGTGCTATTGTTATAACAATTGTACAATGTTCGCGGTTATATTTTTTCATTATTCCCATTTATGAGTAAATGAGCGAGGAATTATAAAAGTTAAATAATTTAATAAGTTTGCGGAAGATTATAAATTACAAAAAACATCCTTTACATTCCGGAGATATATTTAAGCACCAATTTTCATCACGCCTCGTTAAGTAAGGAAATCACCTTATGGTTGATTAAAGCACAAACAATAGGGACTAGACAGGACACACAACATACCACGCTATATACACACGAATACATAGTATCATAGCCTCACCTATGAAACTGGAAATTGGGGCCAATTAACTTTTCAATATCAAAGTAAGTTAAAATAAAAGGATAGCCTAGGATATTCAAGTTTTCAGATAAAATGATTAATCGCTTTCATGATTAAAGAAAGAGTATTACAAAAACATCATCTTCCGTTGGCATGACTGAGATTAGCTTGTACCTTTTGGTTTTTTGAACTCATCACTTCAGAAGTAGATCAATTTGGCACCATACATATATGTATGTATACAGACGTATGTACATATGTATGTACATACAAATTTATGTAAATATTTGTATGTATAAATATAAATTTTGATTTGTTTATTCTCTTTTATTGACTTTTTTTTACTGCTTTACATTATTTACATTTCGATTGCCTCCGTTCAAGTTGCACCATATTGATCTTGTTGCAAGAACCTAATGAAATAAATTTCATACATTTATGTTGGTAAATCAACTGCGTTATACCCTGTATAGCAAAAATATTCTGACAGGATAGGATCGACAAATCTTAAAAAATAATCTTCAAAATCTTAAAACTGGTATATGGTGGTCTTTAAGATATGCCTTTATCTAATAATTTATTCGAAATTTTTATTCTTTTTCAGATCAGCCAAAATTATAAGGTCATACACATATATTCACAGATCGAGAATCCAGAAAAAAAGTGTCATATCGACAAGTAAAATGACAGAGGATCCTGGGGTAGTGGTCAGCACGATTAGCTTTGCCGTCTCACAAACTCACTTCGGCTCTTATGTGGAGCTTAGTTCTGCCGCAGCGCTGCCGTTACACGTACCATTGAAATGCATGCAGAGGAACGCAGGACCCGAAGGCATAAGACTGATTAAGACAAAATGACGACTCAAATATACCCTGTTAGACGAAGCGTAACGAACGCTCCTCCATTTCGTTGTTGTTCTTATTATCAAATGTTTGTTTAAAACTTGAACTGCCAGAAAGACACAGAATTCGAGGTTTAGGGGTAGGGGGGGTGTAGATGCAGCAAAGGGTGTTTAAGTGAGGAAACAAAAAATAAATATAATGAAATCAATTTGCACAGAAAATCAAATAATTTGTCACATGGCTTTGGTAATTGAAACGAAAGGGGGGTGGGGCTCACACACACACACACGCATGCAAGTAAACATGGCAATCATACGGTAACCGCTCTCACCGAGAGAGAGAGAGGAGCGTGAGTGTGTGTGTGTCTGTGTGGGTAAACAAACTACAAATACATATGCAAATGCACGTGTTTTAATATTATTCATTTTACTTTTTTATTTTTATTTTTCCTCCACAGAAATTTGAATGGATTAGACTTTTCCTCTAAAGGTGGGGGGCCGTGGTAATGTATAACGTATAAATTATAATGTATAAAGTGTATTTAATAGCAAGTACTTACCTTTAATTGATAAATCCATTATTTCACTCAGCTTATTCACTCAATCACTCACTTGGTTACTCACTCAGCTCAAATGCCATTTCCAACTGAAGTTCAACTCAAAATCTCATGAAATTCTGAAATGGAAAATGAATCTCTTGTAAATTAGAGATCAGCAGCAGCCAAGAGGCAGTGATTTTCAGAGAGAGAGAGAGAGAGAGAGCGTCAGAGAGGGAGAGTGCAAACACTGCAGCCGGCATAAGGGTATTGTGGGTGGCAGAAGTGCTTGGGGGGGTTGGGGAGAGAGATGGAAGCCATGGCCATCACGTGGTCCATGGCTGGAGCTACAGCGGATCTCTCTCGTTCTCTCGCACACACACACACACACACACACACACGCACGCACAACAAGTGTGAGAATGTGTGCCAAGTGCTTGGCAACTATTTCGCTCTCGCTCGCTCATTTTACCGTCACTTATATAAGCCTTATGTAATTCAGCGAGAGCGAGAGAGAGAGACATGCGCACTGGCACAGTGGGCTTAATACTAACGATAAAAATAGAAATGAAAATACAACAAAAACAATATAAATGTATACATATATAAAAAAAATTTAAATTCAAAATTATTTCTCATGCTGACGTCCAAGATGTTCTTGTAGTTCTTGTTGTTGCTGTTGTTGTTGCCGATGACTAATCTTGATCGTTCTATTTCTGTCTCATAAAATAGGCGGGTCAAGTTGCAAAAAGGATTTTCTTTTAACACATTATTCTGGTCAAACATTATCTGACATAAATATTTTTTCTGTTCCCCCATTTATTATTTCAATTTTCTTATCTTTGATAAAAAAAAAAAAACAAAAAAAAAATTATTAAAAAATATAAAAAATGCAGGAAAAGAAACTACACAAAATCAATTTGATTGGCAACCTGTCCGCCCATTTAGATACCGTGGGCATTAAGCATGGGAATTTGTTTTCTGTCTGCTGGTTAGATTACAAAATGCTGAATATGGGCATACAAAATCGCCACTAATACCTTTCGGGGCTAGTTGGACAACTGATGGGGAAGGGGGTTGAGTGCTCACTCAAACATTTTCTAGGTATTTAGATAAGTCAAATGATAATTACTTTTATTTGCTTTGCTCGATGAAGAGAAGGGGTGCATATTGAAAATGTTGTAATTATTTGTAAATTCTACACAGAGAAAAAAACCCAAAAAAAAACCAACTGAAAATTTCCACTTGAACTGCCAACTGAAAATCAATTTGCTGATGGATAAACTGATATATGAATTTCAAAAATCGGTCAAAAATTGACACTATTACAGGTTCACAAAGTTGGGGTTAGGTGAGAATATTTGAGGTTTTAGGGATTTTCTATGTAAAAAAACATAATTTTTACTAAATCGTGATTTTCTCAGAAAAGATGAAAATTTTACTTTTTGAGATTTTAATGCCAACTGAAAGTCAATTTGGTGATGGATAAACTGATATATGAATTTCAAAAATCGGTCAAAAATTGACACTATTACAGGTTCACAAAGTTGGGGTTAGGTGAGAATATTTGAGGTTTAGGGATTTTCTATGTAAAAAAACATAATTTTTACTAAATCGTGATTTTCTCAGAAAAGATGAAAATTTTACTTTCTGAGGTTTTAATGCCAACTGAAAGTCAATTTGCTGATGGATAAACTGATATATGAATTTCAAAAATCGGTCAAAAATTGACACTATTACAGGTTCACAAAGTTGGGGTTAGGTGAGAATATTTGAGGTTTTAGGGATTTTCTATGTAAAAAAACATAATTTTTACTAAATCGTAATTTTCTCAGAAAAGATGAAAATTTTACTTTTTGAGGTTTTAATGCCAACTGAAAGTCAATTTGCTGATGGATAAACTGATATATGAATTTCAAAAATCGATCAAAAATTGACACTATTACAGGATCACAAAGTTGGGGTTAGGTGAGAATATTTGAGGTTTTAGGGATTTTCTATGTAAAAAAACATAATTTTTACTAAATCGTGATTTTCTCAGAAAAGATGAAAATTTTACTTTTTGAGGTTTTAATGCCAACTGAAAGTCAATTTGCTGATGGATAAACTGATATATGAATTTCAAAAATCAGTCAAAAATTGACACTATTACAGGTTCACAAAGTTGGGGTTAGGTGAGAATATTTGAGGTTTTAGGGATTTTCTATGTAAAAAAACATAATTTTTACTAAATCGTAATTTTCTCAGAAAAGATGAAAATTTTACTTTTTGAGATTTTAATGCCAACTGAAAGTCAATTTGCTGATGGATAAACTGATATATGAATTTCAAAAATCGGTCAAAAATTGACACTATTATAGGTTCACATTGTTGGTGTTAGGTTTGAATATTTGAGTTTTTAGGGATTTTCTATGTAAAAGAACATAATTTTTACTAAATCGTGATTTTCTCAGAAAAGATGAAAATTTTACTTTTTGAGGTTTTAATGCCAACTGAAAGTCAATTTGCTGATGGATAAACTGATATATGAATTTCAAAAATCGGTCAAAAATTGACACTATTACAGGTTCACAAAGTTGGGGTTAGGTGAGAATATTTGAGGTTTTAGGGATTTTCTATGTAAAAAAACATAATTTTTACTAAATCGTAATTTTCTCAGAAAAGATGAAAATTTTACTTGTTGAGATTTTAATGCCAACTGAAAATTAATTTGCTGATGGATAAACTGATATATGAATTTCAAAAATCGGTCAAAAATTGACACTATTACAGGTTCACAAAGTTGGGGTTAGGTGAGAATATTTGAGGTTTTAGGGATTTTCTATGTAAAAAAACATAATTTGTACTAAATCGTGATTTTCTCAGAAAAGATGAAAATTTTACTTTTTGAGATTTTAATGCCAACTGAAAGTCAATTTGGTGATGGATAAACTGATATATGAATTTCAAAAATCAGTCAAAAATTGACACTATTACAGGTTCACAAAGTTGGGGTTAGGTGAGAATATTTGAGGTTTTAGGGATTTTCTATGTAAAAAAACATAATTTTTACTAAATCGTAATTTTCTCAGAAAAGATGAAAATTTTACTTTTTGAGATTTTAATGCCAACTGAAAATCAATTTGCTGATGGATAAACTGATATATGAATTTCAAAAATCGGTCAAAAATTGACACTATTACAGGTTCACAAAGTTGGGGTTAGGTGAGAATATTTGAGGTTTTAGGGATTTTCTATGTAAAAAAACATAATTTTTACTAAATCGTGATTTTCTCAGAAAAGATGAAAATTTTACTTTTTGAGATTTTAATGCCAACTGAAAGTCAATTTGCTGATGGATAAACTGATATATGAATTTCAAAAATCGGTCAAAAATTGACACTATTACAGGTTCACAAAGTTGGGGTTAGGTGAGAATATTTGAGGTTTTAGGGATTTTCTATGTAAAAAAACATAATTTATCGTGATTTTCTCAGAAAAGATGAAAATTTTACTTTTTGAGGTTTTAATGCCAACTGAAAGTCAATTTGCTGATGGATAAACTGATATATGAATTTCAAAAATCAGTCAAAAATTGACACTATTACAGGTTCACAAAGTTGGGGTTAGGTGAGAATATTTGAGGTTTTAGGGATTTTCTATGTAAAAAAACATAATTTTTACTAAATCGTGATTTTCTCAGAAAAGATGAAAATTTTACTTTTTGAGGTTTTAATGCCAACTGAAAGTCAATTTGCTGATGGATAAACTGATATATGAATTTCAAAAATCGGTCAAAAATTGACACTATTACAGGTTCACAAAGTTGGGGTTAGGTGAGAATATTTGAGGTTTTAGGGATTTTCTATGTAAAAAAACATAATTTTTACTAAATCGTTATTTTCTCAGAAAAGATGAAAATTTTACTTTTTGAGGTTTTAATGCCAACTGAAAGTCAATTTGCTGATGGATAAACTGATATATGAATTTCAAAAATCAGTCAAAAATTGACACTATTACAGGTTCACAAAGTTAGGGTTAGGTGAGAATATTTGAGGTTTTAGGGATTTTCTATGTAAAAAAACATAATTTTTACTAAATCGTGATTTTCTCAGAAAAGATGAAAATTTTACTTTTTGAGATTTTAATGCCAACTGAAAGTCAATTTGCTGATGGATAAACTGATATATGAATTTCAAAAATCGGTCAAAAATTGACACTATTACAGGTTCACAAAGTTGGGGTTAGGTGAGAATATTTGAGGTTTTAGGGATTTTCTATGTAAAAAAACATAATTTTTACTAAATCGTGATTTTCTCAGAAAAGATGAAAATTTTACTTTTTGAGGTTTTAATGCCAACTGAAAGTCAATTTGCTGATGGATAAACTGATATATGAATTTCAAAAATCGGTCAAAAATTGACACTATTACAGGTTCACAAAGTTGGGGTTAGGTGAGAATATTTGAGGTTTTAGGGATTTTCTATGTAAAAAAACATAATTTTTACTAAATCGTGATTTTCTCAGAAAAGATGAAAATTTTACTTGTTGAGATTTTAATGCCAACTGAAAATTAATTTGCTGATGGATAAACTGATATATGAATTTCAAAAATCGGTCAAAAATTGACACTATTACAGGTTCACAAAGTTGGGGTTAGGTGAGAATATTTGAGGTTTTAGGGATTTTCTATGTAAAAAAACATAATTTGTACTAAATCGTGATTTTCTCAGAAAAGATGAAAATTTTACTTTTTGAGATTTTAATGCCAACTGAAAGTCAATTTGCTGATGGATAAACTGATATATGAATTTCAAAAATCAGTCAAAAATTGACACTATTACAGGTTCACAAAGTTGGGGTTAGGTGAGAATATTTGAGGTTTTAGGGATTTTCTATGTAAAAAAACATAATTTTTACTAAATCGTAATTTTCTCAGAAAAGATGAAAATTTTACTTTTTGAGATTTTAATGCCAACTGAAAATCAATTTGCTGATGGATAAACTGATATATGAATTTCAAAAATCGGTCAAAAATTGACACTATTACAGGTTCACAAAGTTGGGGTTAGGTGAGAATATTTGAGGTTTTAGGGATTTTCTATGTAAAAAAACATAATTTTTACTAAATCGTGATTTTCTCAGAAAAGATGAAAATTTTACTTTTTGAGATTTTAATGCCAACTGAAAGTCAATTTGCTGATGGATAAACTGATATATGAATTTCAAAAATCGGTCAAAAATTGACACTATTACAGGTTCACAAAGTTGGGGTTAGGTGAGAATATTTGAGGTTTTAGGGATTTTCTATGTAAAAAAACATAATTTATCGTGATTTTCTCAGAAAAGATGAAAATTTTACTTTTTGAGGTTTTAATGCCAACTGAAAGTCAATTTGCTGATGGATAAACTGATATATGAATTTCAAAAATCAGTCAAAAATTGACACTATTACAGGTTCACAAAGTTGGGGTTAGGTGAGAATATTTGAGGTTTTAGGGATTTTCTATGTAAAAAAACATAATTTTTACTAAATCGTAATTTTCTCAGAAAAGATGAAAATTTTACTTTTTGAGATTTTAATGCCAACTGAAAATCAATTTGCTGATGGATAAACTGATATATGAATTTCAAAAATCGATCAAAAATTGACACTATTACAGGATCACAAAGTTGGGGTTAGGTGAGAATCTTTGAGGTTTTAGGGATTTTCTATGTAAAAAAACATAATTTTTACTAAATCGTGATTTTCTCAGAAAAGATGAAAATTTTACTTTTTGAGGTTTTAATGCCAACTGAAAGTCAGTTTGCTGATGGATAAACTGATATATGAATTTCAAAAATCGATCAAAAATTGACACTATTACAGGATCACAAAGTTGGGGTTAGGTGAGAATATTTGAGGTTTTAGGGATTTTCTATGTAAAAAAACATAATTTTTACTAAATCGTGATTTTCTCAGAAAAGATGAAAATTTTACTTTTTGAGGTTTTAATGCCAACTGAAAGTCAATTTGCTGATGGATAAACTGATATATGAATTTCAAAAATCGATCAAAAATTGACACTATTACAGGATCACAAAGTTGGGGTTAGGTGAGAATATTTGAGGTTTTAGGGATTTTCCTTGTAAAAAAACATAATTGTTACTAAATCGTGATTTTCTCAGAAAAGATGAAAATTTTACTTTTTGAGGTTTTAATGCCAACTGAAAGTCAATTTGCTGATGGATAAACTGATATATGAATTTCAAAAATCGGTCAAAAATTGACACTATTACAGGTTCACAAAGTTGGGGTTAGGTGAGAATATTTGAGGTTTTAGGGATTTTCTATGTAAAAAAACATAATTTTTACTAAATCGTGATTTTCTCAGAAAAGATGAAAATTTTACTTTTGAGGTTTTAATGCCAACTGAAAGTCAATTTGCTGATGGATAAACTGATATATGAATTTCAAAAATCGGTCAAAAATTGACACTATTACAGGATCACAAAGTTGGGGTTAGGTGAGAATATTTGAGGTTTTAGGGATTTCCTTGTAAAAAAACATAATTTTTACTAAATCGTGATTTTCTCAGAAAAGATGAAAATTTTACTTTTTGAGGTTTTAATGCCAACTGAAAGTCAATTTGCTGATGGATAAACTGATATATGAATTTCAAAAATCGGTCAAAAATTGACACTATTACAGGTTCACAAAGTTGGGGTTAGGTGAGAATATTTGAGGTTTTAGGGATTTTCTATGTAAAAAAACATAATTTTTACTAAATCGTATTTTCTCAGAAAAGATGAAAATTTTACTTTCTGAGGTTTTAATGCCAACTGAAAGTCAATTTGCTGATGGATAAACTGATATATGAATTTCAAAAATCGGTCAAAAATTGACACTATTACAGGTTCACAAAGTTGGGGTTAGGTGAGAATATTTGAGGTTTTAGGGATTTTCTATGTAAAAAAACATAATTTTTACTAAATCGTAATTTTCTCAGAAAAGATGAAAATTTTACTTTTTGAGGTTTTAATGCCAACTGAAAGTCAATTTGCTGATGGATAAACTGATATATGAATTTCAAAAATCGGTCAAAAATTGACACTATTACAGGTTCACAAAGTTGGGGTTAGGTGAGAATATTTGAGGTTTTAGGGATTTTCTATGTAAAAAACATAATTTTTACTAAATCGTAATTTTCTCAGAAAAGATGAAAATTTACTTTTTGAGATTTTAATGCCAACTGAAAGTCAATTTGCTGATGGATAAACTGATATATGAATTTCAAAAATCGGTCAAAAATTGACACTATTATAGGTTCACAAATTGGGGTTAGGTTTGAATATTGAGTTTTAGGGATTTTCTATGTAAAAAACATAATTTTTACTAAATCGTGATTTCTCAGAAAAGATGAAAATTTTACTTTTTGAGGTTTTAATGCCAACTGAAAGTCAATTTGCTGATGGATAAACTGATATATGAATTTCAAAAAATCGGTCAAAAATTGACACTATTACAGGTTCACAAAGTTGGGGTTAGGTGAGAATATTTGAGGTTTTAGGGATTTTCTATGTAAAAAACATAATTTTTACTAAATCGTAATTTCTCAGAAAAGATGAAAATTTACTTTTTGAGATTTTAATGCCAACTGAAAATCAATTTGCTGATGGATAAACTGATATATGAATTTCAAAAATCGGTCAAAAATTGACACTATTACAGGTTCACAAAGTTGGGGTTAGGTGAGAATATTTGAGGTTTTAGGGATTTTCTATGTAAAAAAACATAATTTTACTAAAATCGTGATTTTCTCAGAAAAGATGAAAATTTTACTTTTGAGATTTTAATGCCAACTGAAATCAATTTGCTGATGGATAAACTGATATATGAATTTCAAAAATCGGTCAAAAATTGACACTATTACAGGTTCACAAAGTTGGGGTTAGGTGAGAATATTTGAGGTTTTAGGGATTTTCTATGTAAAAAAACATAATTTTTACTAAATCGTGATTTTCTCAGAAAAGATGAAAATTTTAACTTTTTGAGATTTTAATGCCAACTGAAAGTCAATTTGCTGATGGATAAACTGATATATGAATTTCAAAAATCGGTCAAAAATTGACACTATTACAGGTTCACAAAGTTGGGGTTAGGTGAGAATATTTGAGGTTTTAGGGATTTTCTATGTAAAAAAACATAATTTTACTAAATCGTGATTTTCTCAGAAAAGATGAAAATTTAACTTTTTGAGATTTTAATGCCAACTGAAAGTCAATTTGCTGATGGATAAACTGATATATGAATTTCAAAAATCGGTCAAAAATTGACACTATACAGGTTCACAAAGTTGGGGTTAGGTGAGAATATTTGAGGTTTAGGGATTTTCTATGTAAAAAAACATAATTTTTACAATCGTGATTTTCTCAGAAAAGATGAAAATTTTACTTTTTGAGGTTTTAATGCCAACTGAAAGTCAATTTGCTGATGGATAAACTGATATATGAATTTCAAAATCGTCAAAAATTGACACTATTACAGGTTCACAAAGTTGGGGTTGGTGAGAATATTTGAGGTTTTAGGGATTTTCTATGTAAAAAAACATAATTTTTACTAAATCGTGATTTCTCAGAAAAGATGAAAATTTTACTTTTTGAGGTTTTAATGCCAACTGAAAGTCAATTTGCTGATGGATAAACTGATATATGAATTTCAAAAATCGGTCAAAAATTGACACTATTACAGGTTCACAAAGTTGGGTTAGGTGAGAATATTTGAGGTTTTAGGGATTTTCTATGTAAAAAAACATAATTTTACTAAATCGTGATTTTCTCAGAAAAGATGAAAATTTTACTTTTTGAGGTTTTAATGCCAACTGAAAGTCAATTTGCTGATGGATAAACTGATATATGAATTTCAAAAATCGGTCAAAAATTGACACTATTACAGGTTCACAAAGTTGGGGTTAGGTGAGAATATTTGAGGTTTTAGGGATTTTCTATGTAAAAAAACATAATTTTTACTAAATCGTGATTTTCTCAGAAAAGATGAAAATTTTACTTTTTGAGGTTTTAATGCCAACTGAAAGTCAATTTGCTGATGGATAAACTGATATATGAATTTCAAAAATCGGTCAAAAATTGACACTATTACAGGTTCAAAGTTGGGGTTAGGTGAGAATATTTGAGGTTTTAGGGATTTTCTATGTAAAAAAACATAATTTTTACTAAATCGTGATTTTCTCAGAAAAGATGAAAATTTTACTTTTTGAGGTTTTAATGCCAACTGAAAGTCAATTTGCTGATGGATAAACTGATATATGAATTTCAAAAATCGGTCAAAAATTGACACTATTACAGGTTCACAAAGTTGGGGTTAGGTGAGAATATTTGAGGTTTTAGGGATTTTCTATGTAAAAAAACATAATTTTTACTAAATCGTGATTTTCTCAGAAAAGATGAAATTTTACTTTTTGAGGTTTTAATGCCAACTGAAAGTCAATTTGCTGATGGATAAACTGATATATGAATTTCAAATCGGTCAAAAATTGACACTATTACAGGTTCACAAAGTTGGGGTTAGGTGAGAATATTTGAGGTTTTAGGGATTTTCTATGTAAAAAAAATAATTTTTACTAAATCGTGATTTTCTCAGAAAAGATGAAAATTTTACTTTTTGAGGTTTTAATGCCAACTGAAAGTCAATTTGCTGATGGATAAACTGATATAATTTCAAAAATCGGTCAAAAATTGGGTTCACAAAGTTGGGGTTAGGTGAGAATATTTGAGGTTTTAGGGATTTTCTATGTAAAAAAAAAAAATTTTTACTAAATCGTGATTTTCTCAGAAAAGATGAAAATTTTACTTTTTGAGGTTTTAATGCCAACTGAAAGTCAATTTGCTGATGGATAAACTGATATATGAATTTCAAAAATCGGTCAAAAATTGACACTATTACAGGTTCACAAAGTTGGGGTTAGGTGAGAATATTTGAGGTTTTAGGGATTTTCTATGTAAAAAAACATAATTTTTACTAAATCGTGATTTTCTCAGAAAAGATGAAAATTTTACTTTTTGAGTTTTTAATGCCAACTGAAAGTCAATTTGCTGATGGATAAACTGATATATGAATTTCAAAAATCGGTCAAAAATTGACACTATTACAGGATCACAAAGTTGGGGTTAGGTGAGAATATTTGAGGTTTTAGGGATTTTCTATGTAAAAAAACATAATTTTTACTAAATCGTGATTTTCTCAGAAAAGATGAAAATTTTACTTTTTGAGGTTTTAATGCCAACTGAAAGTCAATTTGCTGATGGATAAACTGATATATGAATTTCAAAAATCGGTCAAAAATTGACACTATTACAGGTTCACAAAGTTGGGGTTAGGTGAGAATATTTGAGTTTTAGGGATTTTCTATGTAAAAAAACATAATTTTACTAAATCGTGATTTTCTCAGAAAAGATGAAAATTTTACTTTTTGGGTTTTAATGCCAACTGAAGTCAATTTGCTGATGGATAAACTGATATATGAATTCAAAAATCGGTCAAAATTGACACTATTACAGGTTCACAAAGTTGGGGTTAGGTGAGAATATTTGAGGTTTTAGGGATTTTCTATGTAAAAAAACATAATTTTTACTAAATCGTGATTTTCTCAGAAAAGATGAAAATTTTACTTTTTGAGGTTTTTTAATGCCAACTGAAAGTCAATTTGCTGATGGATAAACTGATATATGAATTTCAAAAATCGGTCAAAAATTGACACTATTACAGGTTCACAAAGTTGGGGTTAGGAGAATATTTGAGGTTTTAGGGATTTTCTATGTAAAAAAACATAATTTTTACTAAATCGTGATTTTCTCAGAAAAGATGAAAATTTTACTTTTTGAGGTTTTAATGCCAACTGAAAGTCAATTTGCTGATGGATAAACTGATATATGAATTTCAAAAATCGGTCAAAAATTGACACTATTACAGGTTCACAAAGTTGGGGTTAGGTGAGAATATTTGAGTTTTAGGGATTTTCTATGTAAAAAAACATAATTTTTACTAAATCGTGATTTTCTCAGAAAAGATGATAAATTTTACTTTTTGATTTTAATGCCAACTGAAAGTCAATTTGCTGATGGATAAACTGATATATGAATTTCAAAAATCGGTCAAAAATTGACACTATTACAGGTTCACAAAGTTGGGGTTAGGTGAGAATATTTGAGGTTTTAGGGATTTTCTATGTAAAAAAACATAATTTTACTAAATCGTGATTTTCTCAGAAAAGATGAAAATTTTACTTTTTGAGGTTTTAATGCCAACTGAAAGTCAATTTGCTGATGGATAAACTGATATATGAATTTCAAAAATCGGTCAAAAATTGACACTATTACAGGTTCACAAAGTTGGGGTTAGGTGAGAATATTTGAGGTTTTAGGGATTTTCTATGTAAAAAAACATAATTTTTACTAATCGTGATTTTCTCAGAAAAGATGAAAATTTTACTTTTTGAGGTTTTAATGCCAACTGAAAGTCAATTTGCTGATGGATAAACTGATATATGAATTTCAAAAATCGGTCAAAAATTGACACTATTACAGGTTCACAAAGTTGGGGTTAGGTGAGAATATTTGAGGTTTTAGGGATTTTCTATGTAAAAAAACATAATTTTTACTAAATCGTGATTTTCTCAGAAAAGATGAAAATTTTACTTTTTGAGGTTTTAATGCCAACTGAAAGTCAATTTGCTGATGGATAAACTGATATATGAATTTCAAAAATCGGTCAAAAATTGACACTATTACAGGTTCACAAAGTTGGGGTTAGGTGAGAATATTTGAGGTTTTAGGGATTTTCTATGTAAAAAAACATAATTTTTACTAAATCGTGATTTTCTCAGAAAAGATGAAAATTTTACTTTTTGAGGTTTTAATGCCAACTGAAAGTCAATTTGCTGATGGATAAACTGATATATGAATTTCAAAAATCGGTCAAAAATTGACACTATTACAGGTTCACAAAGTTGGGGTTAGGTGAGAATATTTGAGGTTTTAGGGATTTTCTATGTAAAAAAACATAATTTTTACTAAATCGTGATTTTCTCAGAAAAGATGAAAATTTTACTTTTTGAGGTTTTAATGCCAACTGAAAGTCAATTTGCTGATGGATAAACTGATATATGAATTTCAAAAATCGGTCAAAAATTGACACTATTACAGGTTCACAAAGTTGGGGTTAGGTGAGAATATTTGAGGTTTTAGGGATTTTCTATGTAAAAAAACATAATTTTTACTAAATCGTGATTTTCTCAGAAAAGATGAAAATTTTACTTTTTGAGGTTTTAATGCCAACTGAAAGTCAATTTGCTGATGGATAAACTGATATATGAATTTCAAAAATCGGTCAAAAATTGACACTATTACAGGTTCACAAAGTTGGGGTTAGGTGAGAATATTTGAGGTTTTAGGGATTTTCTATGTAAAAAAACATAATTTTTACTAAATCGTGATTTTCTCAGAAAAAGATGAAAATTTTACTTTTTGAGGTTTTAATGCCAACTGAAAGTCAATTTGCTGATGGATAAACTGATATATGAATTTCAAAAATCGGTCAAAAATTGACACTATTACAGGTTCACAAAGTTGGGGTTAGGTGAGAATATTTGAGGTTTTAGGGATTTTCTGTAAAAAAACATAATTTTACTAAATCGTGATTTTCTCAGAAAAGATGAAAATTTTACTTTTTGAGGTTTTAATGCCAACTGAAAGTCAATTTGCTGATGGATAAACTGATATATGAATTTCAAAAATCGGTCAAAAATTGAC
Organism: Drosophila willistoni; assembly: GCF_018902025.1. NCBI lineage: Eukaryota > Metazoa > Arthropoda > Insecta > Diptera > Drosophilidae > Drosophila > Drosophila willistoni. Next base: position 2,780,634 of record NW_025814058.1, read on the forward strand.
ACTATTACAGGTTCACAAAGTTGGGGTTAGGTGAGAATATTTGAGGTTTTAGGGATTTTCTATGTAAAAAAACATAATTTTTACTAAATCGTGATTTTCTCAGAAAAGATGAAAATTTTACTTTTTGAGGTTTTAATGCCAACTGAAAGTCAATTTGCTGATGGATAAACTGATATATGAATTTCAAAAATCGGTCAAAAATTGACACTATTACAGGTTCACAAAGTTGGGGTTAGGTGAGAATATTTGAGGTTTTAGGGATTTTCTATGTAAAAAAACATAATTTTTACTAAATCGTGATTTTCTCAGAAAAGATGAAAATTTTACTTTTTGAGGTTTAATGCCAACTGAAAGTCAATTTGCTGATGGATAAACTGATATATGAATTTCAAAAATCGGTCAAAAATTGACACTATTACAGGTTCACAAAGTTGGGGTTAGGTGAGAATATTTGAGGTTTTAGGGATTTTCTATGTAAAAAAACATAATTTTTACTAAATCGTGATTTTCTCAGAAAAGATGAAAATTTTACTTTTTGAGGTTTTAATGCCAACTGAAAGTCAATTTGCTGATGGATAAACTGATATATGAATTTCAAAAATCGGTCAAAAATTGACACTATTACAGGTTCACAAAGTTGGGGTTAGGTGAGAATATTTGAGGTTTTAGGGATTTTCTATGTAAAAAAACATAATTTTTACTAAATCGTGATTTTCTCAGAAAAGATGAAAATTTTACTTTTTGAGGTTTTAATGCCAACTGAAAGTCAATTTGCTGATGGATAAACTGATATATGAATTTCAAAAATCGGTCAAAAATTGACACTATTACAGGTTCACAAAGTTGGGGTTAGGTGAGAATATTTGAGGTTTTAGGGATTTTCTATGTAAAAAAACATAATTTTTACTAAATCGTGATTTTCTCAGAAAAGATGAAAATTTTACTTTTTGAGGTTTTAATGCAACTGAAAGTCAATTTGCTGATGGATAAACTGATATATGAATTTCAAAAATCGGTCAAAAATTGACACTATTACAGGTTCACAAAGTTGGGGTTAGGTGAGAATATTTGAGGTTTTAGGGATTTTCTATGTAAAAAAACATAATTTTTACTAAATCGTGATTTTCTCAGAAAAGATGAAAATTTTACTTTTTGAGGTTTTAATGCCAACTGAAAGTCAATTTGCTGATGGATAAACTGATATATGAATTTCAAAAATCGGTCAAAAATTGACACTATTACAGGTTCACAAAGTTGGGGTTAGGTGAGAATATTTGAGGTTTTAGGGATTTTCTATGTAAAAAAAAATAATTTTTACTAAATCGTGATTTTCTCAGAAAAGATGAAAATTTTACTTTTTGAGGTTTTAATGCCAACTGAAAGTCAATTTGCTGATGGATAAACTGATATATGAATTTCAAAAATCGGTCAAAAATTGACACTATTACAGGTTCACAAGTTGGGGTTAGGTGAGAATATTTGAGGTTTTAGGGATTTTCTATGTAAAAAAACATAATTTTTACTAAATCGTGATTTTCTCAGAAAAGATGAAAATTTTACTTTTTGAGGTTTTAATGCCAACTGAAAGTCAATTTGCTGATGGATAAACTGATATATGAATTTCAAAAATCGGTCAAAAATTGACTATTACAGGTCACAAAGTTGGGGGTTAGGTGAGAATATTTGAGGTTTTAGGGATTTCTATGTAAAAAAACATAATTTTTACTAAATCGTGATTTTCTCAGAAAAGATGAAAATTTTACTTTTTGAGGTTTTAATGCCAACTGAAAGTCAATTTGCTGATGGATAAACTGATATATGAATTTCAAAAATCGGTCAAAAATTGACACTATTACAGGTTCACAAAGTTGGGGTTAGGTGAGAATATTTGAGGTTTTAGGGATTTTCTATGTAAAAAAACATAATTTTTACTAAATCGTGATTTTCTCAGAAAAGATGAAAATTTTACTTTTTGAGGTTTAATGCCAACTGAAAGTCAATTTGCTGATGGATAAACTGATATATGAATTTCAAAATCGGTCAAAAATTGACACTATTACAGGTTCACAAAGTTGGGGTTAGGTGAGAATATTTGAGGTTTTAGGGATTTTCTATGTAAAAAACATAATTTTTACTAAATCGTGATTTTCTCAGAAAAGATGAAAATTTTACTTTTTGAGGTTTTAATGCCAACTGAAAGTCAATTTGCTGATGGATAAACTGATATATGAATTTCAAAAATCGGTCAAAAATTGACACTATTACAGGTTCACAAAGTTGGGGTTAGGTGAGAATATTTGAGGTTTTAGGGATTTCTATGTAAAAAAAATAATTTTTACTAAATCGTGATTTTCTCAGAAAAGATGAAAATTTTACTTTTTGAGGTTTTAATGCCAACTGAAAGTCAATTTGCTGATGGATAAACTGATATATGAATTTCAAAAATCGGTCAAAAATTGACACTATTACAGGTCACAAAGTTGGGTTAGGTGAGAATATTTGAGGTTTTAGGGATTTTCTATGTAAAAAAACATAATTTTTACTAAATCGTGATTTTCTCAGAAAAGATGAAAATTTTACTTTTTGAGGTTTTAATGCCAACTGAAAGTCAATTTGCTGATGGATAAACTGATATATGAATTTCAAAAATCGGTCAAAAATTGACACTATTACAGGTTCACAAAGTTGGGGTTAGGTGAGAATATTTGAGGTTTTAGGGATTTTCTATGTAAAAAAACATAATTTTTACTAAATCGTGATTTTCTCAGAAAAGATGAAAATTTTACTTTTTGAGGTTTTAATGCCAACTGAAAGTCAATTTGCTGATGGATAAACTGATATATGAATTTCAAAAATCGGTCAAAAATTGACACTATTACAGGTTCACAAAGTTGGGGTTAGGTGAGAATATTTGAGGTTTTAGGGATTTTCTATGTAAAAAAACATAATTTTTACTAAATCGTGATTTTCTCAGAAAAGATGAAAATTTTACTTTTTGAGGTTTTAATGCCAACTGAAAGTCAATTTGCTGATGGATAAACTGATATATGAATTTCAAAAATCGGTCAAAAATTGACACTATTACAGGTTCACAAAGTTGGGGTTAGGTGAGAATATTTGAGGTTTTAGGGATTTTCTATGTAAAAAAACATAATTTTACTAAATCGTGATTTTCTCAGAAAAGATGAAAATTTTACTTTTTGAGGTTTTAATGCCAACTGAAAGTCAATTTGCTGATGGATAAACTGATATATGAATTTCAAAAATCGGTCAAAAATTGACACTATACAGGTTCACAAAGTTGGGGTTAGGTGAGAATATTTGAGGTTTTAGGGATTTTCTATGTAAAAAAACATAATTTTTACTAAATCGTGATTTTCTCAGAAAAGATGAAAATTTTACTTTTTGAGGTTTTAATGCCAACTGAAAGTCAATTTGCTGATGGATAAACTGATATATGAATTTCAAAAATCGGTCAAAAATTGACACTATTACAGGTCACAAAGTTGGGTTAGGTGAGAATATTTGAGGTTTTAGGGATTTTCTATGTAAAAAAACATAATTTTTACTAAATCGTGATTTTCTCAGAAAAGATGAAAATTTTACTTTTTGGTTTTAATGCCAACTGAAAGTCAATTTGCTGATGGATAAACTGACATATGAATTTCAAAAATCGGTCAAAAATTGACACTATTACAGGTTCACAAAGTTGGGGTTAGGAGAATATTTGAGGTTTTAGGGATTTGGTAAAAAACATAATTTTTACTAAATCGTGATTTTCTCAGAAAAGATGAAAATTTTACTTTTTGAGGTTTTAATGCCAACTGAAAGTCAATTTGCTGATGGATAAACTGATATATGAAAAAAATCGGTCAAAAATTGACACTATTACAGGTCACAAAGTTGGGGTTAGGTGAGAATATTGAGGTTTTAGGGATTCTATGTAAAAAAATAATTTTTACTAAATCGTGATTTTCTCAGAAAAGATGAAAATTTTACTTTTTGAGGTTTTAATGCCAACTGAAAGTCAATTTGCTGATGATAAACTGATATATGAATTTCAAAAATCGGTCAAAAATTGACACTATTACAGGTTCACAAAGTTGGGGTTAGGTGAGAATATTTGAGGTTTTAGGGATTTTCTATGTAAAAAAAATTTTTTACTAAATCGTGATTTTCTCAGAAAAGATGAAAATTTTACTTTTTGAGGTTTTAATGCCAACTGAAAGTCAATTTGCTGATGGATAAACTGATATATGAATTTCAAAAATCGGTCAAAAATTGACACTATTACAGGTTCACAAAGTTGGGGTTAGGTGAGAATATTTGAGGTTTTAGGATTTTCTATGTAAAAAAACATAATTTTTACTAAATCGTGATTTCTCAGAAAAGATGAAAATTTTACTTTTTGAGGTTTTTAATGCCAACTGAAAGTCAATTTGCTGATTAAACTGACTTTCGGTCAAAAATTGACACTATTACAGGTTCACAAAGTTGGGGTTAGGTGAGAATATTTGAGGTTTTAGGGATTTTCTATGTAAAAAAACATAATTTTTACTAAATCGTGATTTTCTCAGAAAAGATGAAAATTTTACTTTTGAGGTTTTAATGCCAACTGAAAGTCAATTTGCTGATGGATAAACTGATATATGAATTTCAAAATCGGTCAAAAATTGACACTATTACAGGTTCACAAAGTTGGGGTTAGGTGAGATATTTGAGGTTTTAGGGATTTTCTATGTAAAAAAACATAATTTTTACTAAATCGTGATTTTCTCAGAAAGATGAAAATTTTACTTTTTGAGGTTTTAATGCCAACTGAAAGTCAATTTGCTGATGGATAAACTGATATATGAATTTCAAAAATCGGTCAAAATTGACACTATTACAGGTTCACAAAGTTGGGGTTAGGTGAGAATATTTGAGGTTTTAGGGATTTTCTATGTAAAAAACATATTTTTACTAAATCGATTTTCTCAGAAAAGATGAAAAAATTTTTAATGCAGAAAGTCAATTTGCTGATGGATAAACTGATATATGAATTTCAAAAATCGGTCAAATTGACACTTTACAGGTTCACAAAGTTAGGTGAGAGGTTTTAGGATTTTCTAAAAAAAAAACATAATTTTTTACTAAATCGTGATTTTAGAAAAGATGAAAATTTTACTTTTTGAGGTTTTAATGCCAACTGAAAGTCAATTTGCTGATGGATAAACTATATGAATTTCAAAAATCGGTCAAAAATTGACACTATACAGTTCACAAAGTTGGGGTTAGGTGAGAATATTTGAGGGGATTTTCTATGTAAAAAAACATAATTTTTACTAAATCGTGATTTTCTCAGAAAAGATGAAAATTTTACTTTTTGAGGTTTTAATGCCAACTGAAAGTCAATTTTGATGGATAAACTGATATATATGAATTTCAAAAATCGGTCAAAAATTGACACTATTACAGGTTCACAAAGTTGGGGTTAGGTGAGAATATTTGAGGTTTTAGGGATTTTCTATGTAAAAAACATAATTTTTACTAAATCGTGATTTTCTCAGAAAAGATGAAAATTTTACTTTTTGAGGTTTTAATGCCAACTGAAAGTCAATTTGCTGATGGATAAACTGATATATGAATTTCAAAAATCGGTCAAAAATTGACACTATTACAGGTCACAAAGTTGGGGTTAGGTGAGAATTTGAGGTTTTAGGGATTTTCTTGTAAAAAAAAATTAATTTTACTAAATCGTGATTTTCTCAGAAAAGATGAAAATTTTACTTTTTGAGGTTTTAATGCCAACTGAAAGTCAATTTGCTGATGGATAAACTGATATATGAATTTCAAAAATCGGTCAAAAATTGACACTATTACAGGTTCACAAAGTTGGGGTTAGGTGAGAATATTTGAGGTTTTAGGGATTTTCTATGTAAAAAAACATAATTTTTACTAAATCGTGATTTTCTCAGAAAAGATGAAAATTTTACTTTTTGAGGTTTTAATGCCAACTGAAAGTCAATTTGCTGATGGATAAACTGATATATGAATTTCAAAAATCGGTCAAAAATTGACACTATTACAGGTTCACAAAGTTGGGGTTAGGTGAGAATATTTGAGGTTTTAGGGATTTTCTATGTAAAAAAACATAATTTTTACTAAATCGTGATTTTCTCAGAAAAGATGAAAATTTTACTTTTTGAGGTTTTAATGCCAACTGAAAGTCAATTTGCTGATGGATAAACTGATATATGAATTTCAAAAATCGGTCAAAAATTGACACTATTACATTTCACAAAGTTGGGGTTAGGTGAGAATATTTGAGGTTTTAGGGATTTTCTATGTAAAAAAACATAATTTTTACTAAATCGTGATTTTCTCAGAAAAGATGAAAATTTTACTTTTTGAGGTTTTAATGCCAACTGAAAGTCAATTTTGCTGATGGATAAACTGATATATGAATTTCAAAAATCGGTCAAAAATTGACACTATTACAGGTTCACAAAGTTGGGGTTAGGTGAGAATATTTGAGGTTTTAGGGATTTTCTATGTAAAAAAACATAATAAATCGTGATTTTCTCAGAAAAGATGAAAATTTTACTTTTTGAGGTTTTAATGCCAACTGAAAGTCAATTTGCTGATGGATAAACTGATATATGAATTTCAAAAATCGGTCAAAAATTGACACTATTACAGGTTCACAAAGTTGGGGTTAGGTGAGAATATTTGAGGTTTTAGGGATTTTCTATGTAAAAAAACATAATTTTTACTAAATCGTGATTTTCTCAGAAAAGATGAAAATTTTACTTTTTGAGGTTTTAATGCCAACTGAAAGTCATTTGCTGATGGATAAACTGATATATGAATTTCAAAAATCGGTCAAAAATTGACACTATTACAGGTTCACAAAGTTGGGGTTAGGTGAGAATATTTGAGGTTTTAGGGATTTTCTATGTAAAAAAACATAATTTTTACTAAATCGTGATTTTCTCAGAAAAGATGAAAATTTTACTTTTTGAGGTTTTAATGCCAACTGAAAGTCAATTTGCTGATGGATAAACTGATATATGAATTTCAAAAATCGGTCAAAAATTGACACTATTACAGGTTCACAAAGTTGGGTTAGGTGAGAATATTTGAGGTTTTAGGGATTTTCTATGTAAAAAAACATAATTTTACTAAATCGTGATTTTCTCAGAAAAGGAAAATTTACTTTTTTTTAATGCCAACTGAAAGTCATTTGCTGATGACTGATATATGAATTTCAAAAATCGGTCAAAAATTGACACTATTACAGGTCACAAAGTTGGGGTTAGGTGAGAATATTTGAGGTTTTAGGGATTTTCTATGTAAAAAAACATAATTTTTACTAAATCGTGATTTTCTCAGAAAAGATGAAAATTTTACTTTTTGAGGTTTTAATGCCAACTGAAAGTCAATTTGCTGATGGATAAACTGATATATGAATTTCAAAAATCGGTCAAAAATTGACACTATTACAGGTTCACAAAGTTGGGGTTAGGTGAGAATATTTGAGGTTTTAGGGATTTTCTATGTAAAAAAACATAATTTTTACTAAATCGTGATTTTCTCAGAAAGAAGATGAAATTTTACTTTTTGAGGTTTTAATGCCAACTGAAAGTCAATTTGCTGATGGATAAACTGATATATGAATTTCAAAAATCGGTCAAAAATTGACACTATTACAGGTTCACAAAGTTGGGGTTAGGTGAGAATTTGAGGTTTTAGGGATTTTCGTAAAAAACATAATTTTTACTAAATCGTGATTTCTCAGAAAAGATGAAAATTTACTTTTGAGGTTTTAATGCCAACTGAAAGTCAATTTGCTGATGGATAAACTGATAGAATTTCAAAAATCGGTCAAAAATTGACACTATTACAGGTCACAAAGTTGGGTTAGGTGAGAATATAGGTTTTAGGGATTTTCTATGTAAAAAGTTTTTACTGATTTGAAAAGATGAAAATTTTACTTTTTGAGGTTTTAATGCCAACTGAAAGTCAACTGATATATGAAAAAATCGGTCAAAATTGACACTATTACAGGTTCACAAAGTTGGGTTAGGTGAGAATATTTGAGGTTTTAGGATTTTCTATTAAAAAAACATAATTTTTACTTGATTTTCTCAGAAAAGATGAAAATTTTACTTTTGAGGTTTTAATGCCAACTGAAAGTCAATTTGCTGATGGATAAACTGATATATGAATTTCAAAAATCGGTCAAAAATTGACACTATTACAGAAAGTTGGGGTTAGGTGAGAATATTTGAGGTTTTAGGGATTTTCTATGTAAAAAAACATAATTTTTACTAAATCGTGATTTCTCAGAAAAGATGAAAATTTACTTTTTGAGGTTTTAATGCCAACTGAAAGTCAATTTGCTGATGGATAAACTGATATATGAATTTCAAAAATCGGTCAAAAATTGACACTATTACAGGTTCACAAAGTTGGGGTTAGGTGAGAATATTTGAGGTTTTAGGGATTTTCTATGTAAAAAAACATAATTTTTACTAAATCGTGATTTTCTCAGAAAAGATGAAAATTTTACTTTTTGAGGTTTTAATGCCAACTGAAAGTCAATTTGCTGATGGATAAACTGATATATGAATTTCAAAAATCGGTCAAAAATTGACACTATTACAGGTTCACAAGGGGTTAGGTGAGAATATTTGAGGTTTTAGGATTTTCTATGTAAAAAAACATAATTTTTACTAAATCGTGATTTTCTCAGAAAAGATGAAAATTTTACTTTTTGAGGTTTTAATGCCAACTGAAAGTCAATTTGCTGATGGATAAACTGATATATGAATTTCAAAAATCGGTCAAAAATTGACACTATTACAGGTCACAAAGTTGGGGTTAGGTGAGAATATTTGAGGTTTTAGGGATTTTCTATGTAAAAAAACATAATTTTTACTAAATCGTGATTTTCTCAGAAAAGATGAAAATTTTACTTTTTGAGGTTTTAATGCCAACTGAAAGTCAATTTGCTGATGGATAAACTGATATATGAATTTCAAAAATCGGTCAAAAATTGACACTATTACAGGTTCACAAAGTTGGGGTTAGGTGAGAATATTTGAGGTTTTAGGGATTTTCTATGTAAAAAAACATAATTTTTACTAAATCGTGATTTTCTCAGAAAAGATGAAAATTTTACTTTTTGAGGTTTTAATGCCAACTGAAAGTCAATTTGCTGATGGATAAACTGATATATGAATTTCAAAAATCGGTCAAAAATTGACACTATTACAGGTTCACAAAGTTGGGGTTAGGTGAGAATATTTGAGGTTTTAGGGATTTTCTATGTAAAAAAACATAATTTTTACTAAATCGTGATTTTCTCAGAAAAGATGAAAATTTTACTTTTTGAGGTTTTAATGCCAACTGAAAGTCAATTTGCTGATGGATAAACTGATATATGAATTTCAAAAATCGGTCAAAAATTGACACTATTACAGGTTCACAAAGTTGGGTTAGGTGAGAATATTTGAGGTTTTAGGGATTTTCTATGTAAAAAAACATAATTTTTACTAAATCGTGATTTTCTCAGAAAAGATGAAAATTTTACTTTTTGAGGTTTTAATGCCAACTGAAAGTCAATTTGCTGATGGATAAACTGATATATGAATTTCAAAAATCGGTCAAAAATTGACACTATTACAGGTTCACAAAGTTGGGGTTAGGTGAGAATATTTGAGGTTTTAGGGATTTTCTATGTAAAAAAATATAATTTTTACTAAATCGTGATTTTCAGAAAATGAAATTTTACTTTTTGAGTTTTAATGCCAACTGAAAGTCAATTTGCTGATGGATAAACTGATATATGAATTTCAAAAATCGGTCAAAAATTGACACTATTACAGGTTCACAAAGTTGGGGTTAGGTGAGAATATTTGAGGTTTTAGGGATTTTCTTGTAAAAACATAATTTTTACTAAATCGTGATTTTTTCAGAAAAAAGATGAAAATTTTACTTTTTGAGTTTTAATGCCAACTGAAAGTCAATTTGCTGATGGATAAACTGATATATGAATTTCAAAAATCGGTCAAAATTGACACTATTACAGGTTCACAAAGTTGGGGTTAGTGAGAATATTTTTGAGTTTTAGGGATTTTCTATGTAAAAAAACAAATTTTTACTAAATCGTGATTTTCTCAGAAAAGATGAAAATTTTACTTTTTGAGGTTTTAATGCCAACTGAAAGTCAATTTGCTGATGGATAAACTGATATATGAATTTCAAAAATCGGTCAAAAATTGACACTATTACAGGATCACAAAGTTGGGGTTAGAATATTTGAGGTTTTAGGGATTTTCTATATAAAAAACATAATTTTTACTAATCGTGATTTTCTCAGAAAGATGAAAAAACTTTTTAGAATGCCAACTGAAAGTCAATTTGCTGATGGATAAACTGATATATGAATTTAAAATCGGTCAAAAATTGACACTATTACAGGTTCACAAAGTTGGGTTAGGTGAGAATATTTGAGGTTTTAGGGATTTTCTATGTAAAAAACATAATTTTTACTAAATCGTGATTTTCTCAGAAAAGATGAAAATTTTACTTTTTGAGGTTTTAATGCCAACTGAAAATTTGCTGATGATGATAAACTGATATATGAATTTCAAAAATCGGTCAAAAATTGACACTATTACAGGTTCACAAAGTTGGGGTTAGGTGAGAATATTTGAGGTTTTAGGGATTTTCTATGTAAAAAAACATAATTTTTACTAAATCGTGATTTTCTCAGAAAAGATGAAAATTTTACTTTTTGAGGTTTTAATGCCAACTGAAAGTCAATTTGCTGATGGATAAACTGATATATGAATTTCAAAAATCGGTCAAAAATTGACACTATTACAGGTTCACAAAGTTGGGGTTAGGTGAGAATATTTGAGGTTTTAGGGATTTTCTATGTAAAAAAACATAATTTTTACTAAATCGTGATTTTCTCAGAAAAGATGAAAATTTTACTTTTGAGGTTTTAATGCCAACTGAAAGTCAATTTGCTGATGGATAAACTGATATATGAATTTCAAAAATCGGTCAAAAATTGACACTATACAGGACACAAAGTTGGGGTTAGGTGAGAATATTTGAGGTTTTAGGGATGTAAAAAAATTTTTACTAAATCGTGATTTTCTCAGAAAAGATGAAAATTTTACTTTTTGAGGTTTTAATGCCAACTGAAAGTCAATTTTGCTGATGGATAAACTGATATATGAATTTCAAAAAATCGGTCAAAAATTGACACTATTACAGGTTCACAAAGTTGGGGTTAGGTGAGAATATTTGAGGTTTTAGGGATTTTCTATGTAAAAAAACATAATTTTTACTAAATCGTGATTTTCTCAGAAAAGATGAAAATTTTACTTTTTGAGGTTTTAATGCCAACTGAAAGTCAATTTGCTGATGGATAAACTGATATATGAATTTTCAAAAATCGGTCAAAAATTGACACTATTACAGGTTCACAAAGTTGGGGTTAGGTGAAATATTTGAGGTTTTAGGGATTTTCTATGTAAAAAAACATAATTTTTACTAAATCGTGATTTTCTCAGAAAAGATGAAAATTTTACTTTTTGAGGTTTTAATGCCAACTGAAAGTCAATTTGCTGATGGATAAACTGATATATGAATTTCAAAAATCGGTCAAAAATTGACACTATTACAGGTTCACAAAGTTGGGGTTAGGTGAGAATATTTGAGGTTTTAGGGATTTTCTATGTAAAAAAACATAATTTTTACTAAATCGTGATTTTCTCAGAAAAGATGAAAATTTTACTTTTTGAGGTTTTAATGCCAACTGAAAGTCAATTTGCTGATGGATAAACTGATATATGAATTTCAAAAATCGGTCAAAAATTGACACTATTACAGGTTCACAAAGTTGGGGTTAGGTGAGAATATTTGAGGTTTTAGGGATTTTCTATGTAAAAAAACATAATTTTTACTAAATCGTGATTTTCTCAGAAAAGATGAAAATTTTACTTTTTGAGGTTTTAATGCCAACTGAAAGTCAATTTGCTGATGGATAAACTGATATATGAATTTCAAAAATCGGTCAAAAATTGACACTATTACAGGTTCACAAAGTTGGGGTTAGGTGAGAATATTTGAGGTTTTAGGGATTTTCTATGTAAAAAAACATAATTTTTACTAAATCGTGATTTTCTCAGAAAAGATGAAAATTTTACTTTTTGAGGTTTTAATGCCAACTGAAAGTCAATTTGCTGATGGATAAACTGATATATGAATTTCAAAAATCGGTCAAAAATTGACACTATTACAGGTTCACAAAGTTGGGGTTAGGTGAGAATATTTGAGTTTTAGGGATTTTCTATGTAAAAAAACATAATTTTTACTAAATCGTGATTTTCTCAGAAAAGATGATAAATTTTACTTTTTGAGGTTTTAATGCCAACTGAAAGTCAATTTGCTGATGGATAAACTGATATATGAATTTCAAAAATCGGTCAAAATTTGACACTACAGTTCAATTACA
>NW_025814059.1:900000-980000 GCF_018902025.1 Drosophila willistoni
ACTTAATATTTACTTTATATTATATACAAGTGAGAGAGTTTCTTGTACCTTATTTGAAACGAGTAAAAGAGAAGCAAGAAACACATTCTTTCTCTTTCCTCTTCAAGTCACATTCACTCAATTCAGCAAGCAACAATTAAAGTAACACAAAATAGCTCAAATTACACAACTTTTTAATAGTTTTTGATATTTAGAATATTTAACTAAATTTTTTGTACAATTTCAATCTGGCACATTTGGCAGTTGTCAATCAATTGACATTAACACGAGTTAAACTTGACAACTTGACAATTGGAGCAAAGAAAAATGACATTTCATAAAAGTAGTTTTCCATATCCATAAAAACTCATTTGTGCTGTGAAGTTCTAGCTGATTTTAAACGCATACCCAATCCTAGAAGACATAAAAGAGTCATGAAGAGTAGTTGGACATTTTAAAGACTTTATAAACGTTAACTGATTTTCATATCTCCGACATTTAAATAGCTTGAATTCTTCTTTGGCCATGAACTTAAATAAAAAAAAAATTATACAAATACGAACCCGGATAGCCAGAACCAATAATGTACAAATTTCGTGATTTGGCGATTAAGAGTCGAGTTAAACTTAATTGATTTAGCTGTAATCTAAGAGCATGACTTCTCTCCTATGCTCCAATGCTCTTGCTGTTGTTCTCTTAAATTCTTATCTCTTATCAGTAAGACAGTTTCCATGGGGGATCTGTCGCTAGACAGGCAACCCGCAGGTCATCATTCCCAGCAACGTAGATTGTTATTTTTGGGCTTTATAGTTTATTTTTGCTTCTTAAATGCAACAACAATGTGGAGGATCGTGGTGTGGTGTATGAGTTCAATGATAATTGTGGTGGGATGAGTTTGAGAGATAACAAATGTGTGGAAATCTTTTAATGGCAGTTTCCATTTGCCATTTTCATTTTTTTGGCTTTTGGTTTCCACTCTATTCCTCTTTAATGATCGGCACTGGAGCTCAGGAACGTCTTGTATTGTTCTTCAGTCATAAGTTTCTCGTACTCTTGAGGATCCTTTAGAGAGACTTTAAAAAGCCAGCCTAGAAAAGAAAAATTATAAGAATAAGAGTGGGCTACATCGAGAATAAGCCATGAACATACCCTTATCGTAGCAACTTGTGTTAACCAGAGCTGGCGTATCCTCTACTTGAGCATTCTTTTCTGTTACCTTGCCACTTACAGGTGAATACACCTCGCTGGCTGCCTTCACACTTTCAAGGGCTCCGCATTCGTCGTCTTGTTTGAGCTCTGTTCCTGGTTCGGGAAGTTGGGCAAAGACTACATCACCCAAAGCCTCTTGGGCATAACTGGAGATGCCCACGACGGCCTTGTTGGCATCCAGAAGTTCCACCCATTCGTGTTTGTCTGTATAGCGACGCTCTGCAGAAATTAATAAGATTGTTACACAGTTTAAGATACATTTGGCAATCGCTCCAAAACTGTATGCAACTGTTGCATAAACTGTCTATTTACCTTTATCCAACATATTGGTAATATGAAAACTACGCCATTGACCTATGGCAAGGGGCGTGACAGAGGCCCGCATGTGTCGCGCAGCAACCTGAGCACCGAAACGTGCGAATTTCGTAATAAAAACCATAGTTCTTGTATATTATTGAAATAGCCGCTGCCGCTGACTCTGCTCCCTTGGGCTTGTGATTCAAAAGTGATGAAAATAAAATAGTTAAGCGCTTACGTTAAACGCTCGGCTATTCTGTATTCAGTATTCAGTACTGGGAGGCAATGACGGCCAGGCTTATCAATATTTTTTGATATTTTTATATTGAACTTTTTGTTTTTGGTTGACCCCAAGGAGGCGGGCAGAAGCAAAGTACAACAACAAAATAGAGCCGGAGAAATATCGATGTTACCGTCGATGTTATCGATGTTTTTTTTTTTTATCAAACATCGATATTTTTGCAACCATAGGACATTGGGACAGAATTAAACGTTAAAGGGCTGAAATTTTTTAAGCATATTAGTAGAACTAAAATATAATTGTGCTTCTTGATTTGGTTGATTAAATTTTTCATTTTTGCATACTTTTGGGCTTTTTGCTTTTCAAAATATTTTGAATAAAGAGAAATAATAATAAGTACCATCTTATTTTTGAAATGAGTTTTACAACTTGATTTCATTGTGTCAGGAACATAAATGCTACGAATTATCTTCTTCAAACTATTTTTGATGTTCATTTGATAGTTTTTCTTAAAACTCTGAAAACAGCGATGTTACTGAACATAAATAAAGTCTATAGCATAGTTTTAAGCGTTTTTATCATCGGACCATTTTCGGTTTGATGCAACCATCAAACCCTTACTAATTTATCCAAAAAGAAAAAGCAAAAGAATTTAAAAACGTAAAAAAAATGTTAAATGTCATAATGGCAATAAAATTAGGTAATTTTTCTGAAGTTGTGTGTTTGTACTAATTAAAATATGGACAACCTTAAGACAGCTGGAGAACACATTTGTAAGGGTATACGAAGTTCAGTGTGGCGTATTAGATTTTAATTTTCCCTTAGCCAGCCAGCGTTGCCACCGCGCTATCGTGGATACACCACACACTGTGATTGGCTGACAAAGTGCTGCGCTACGCGGACGAACGGAAAATCACCCTACGCTGTACATATGAGCACTTAAGCACTTTATTACAAAATTTTTGTGTAAATATATCAGTTTTAAGTGAACCTTTAACGTATTCGATGTGAAACATTATTATGTAACTTAAAATTTATAATTTTAAAAAAATTTCGAAGGGTTTCGAGTGATAGTTTTGGTATGATCTATGCTTGATGTTTATTAAATACCGCATCCAAGAGTCGATGCAGCCGTTCCCAAAGCATCACTGGTCTGGTTTTTAGTAAAACATTTTGTTTTTGGCATTCAGAGTTGGCGCGTGCAACAGCACACAGAGTGCGCAAAGAAAGTGTAAAAAAGTGAAAACATTTTCAAATTATTTAAATAGAATATTTGCAAAAATTAATAATTTGCCACAAAAGCTGAACTTCTATTGTACATGAAGGTGTGTGTTGTAGTTGTGAAACAGGTTAAAAATCGTAAATCGGTCAACACCGCTTGATTAGTAGGAATAAAGTGCAGATACAATGATTACTACTTTTTTAACGGCCACAATTATAACAATATAATTTCCGATATATTTCGAGCCGATTATAAACTATAAGGATATGGCAAATTGAGAAAAATAGTCAATAAAATACCAACAATTAATAATCAGTTGCAATGTGCGTTTGCATTTTAATTAACATATCTTTCGACAATTTTTTGAGTTTCCCAGCGATAAGACATTTTGTATGGGGAAAATGGAACGTGGCTCAGCGGCTACAATAATTATGTATTTCCAATCAACTTCAATAAATATATAAAGAAAACATATATATTTTTGTTAAATGGTCATGGTTTTTTTCGCGCCGGTTTGCTGTGTTTTGCCTTCTATTTATTTTTGGTGTATTTTAGCTACTTTGCTTTGTGCTACTCATTCCGGCCTGCCTGCTCACCAACACCATTACAAAATACCAAGTTTAGATAAACCTACCACACTGCGATTGTATTGCAGTCCAGAGTTGCCACATAGTTAATTTTTCTGTACTGTACTTTTTTCACTCGTTTGCTCAAGCAGTTTAATTTTTTTTTTTATTTTTTGTATTATTGTTTTTGTAGTAACGAACTAAATATAACAAACAAAACTAACTAATGTTAAACAAATTTTCAATGCATTCAATAAAAGCTTAAGCGTCGGTTTAATGTATAATGTTGGCACAGGAGATTGCACCTACGGAAATTGGTAAACACGCAAATATTATTCGAGGTGAGTGTGAGTTTTCGCAAGCGAATTTGCAATTTGAACACCGCTCATGCCGCTGTCTAAAAATTCTCTCTCTTTCTCTCTCCCCGCTGTGTTAATCCTTGTTTAAAAACAAAATGCAGTCGCTCAAGAGGAATTGGCCAACATGGATGTACTCGTCTGTGGACGATGCCTGAGAGCCTACAATTTTGTCGAAGAATTCCAAGCTCATAAGGAAGATGCGTGCGAGAAGGAGAACGCTAATCTTAAAGAATCTCTGGATACAAAGCCTACCATTTGGGCATTCACCCTGTGGAAGGCCACACAATTGCATCAGCGTAAAGAAACTGCCAATTCGAATTCGTGGGCTCTATACCAGCATTGGGTGAAGCTCGAGGATAGTGTACGAGAACCGTGGATTGTAGCCGGAAAAACAATACAATCATTTGGCAAAATCGGACATGGACAATTGCAGGATATGCCGGTGCGCATCACAAAAACTGTTGTCAATCCTAGCAATAGTAACAATACTTCTAATAGCACCAATAACTCCAGTGGCAGCAGTAATAATGCATCTACCAGACGTAAGTATTATATTTGACATGAGATAAACTTTTCCTATAGTTATTATTGTCAAAGATAATAGAAGATAGGATTGCCTTTTCAAACTCGTTGTTATGATTCCTTTAACAATTTCTAATAAAAATTCAATTTATATATTACAGGATCATCTGCCGGAAAATTGCCTACATTAGCGAATCAACTAAAGGACACAGAAAATGAATGGCCAACAAAAGCCAAAGGAGCTCTTGCAGCATTGCCCGCTATCTCTACCTCCACACCGAAGGTTAACAATAACAATCGCATGGCCACACGCGTTGATACCAAAACCGAACAATGCACCGAGGAGGCGGTAGAGAAAATTGTGGCCAAGCGCTTCAATCCACGCCGAAAGACCCATGAGTATTTAGTTAAATGGGTAGATCGATCACATCATGAAAACACTTGGGAAGCAATGGCCAATTTAGATCGTGTACCATATTTTCTGCAAATGTTTGAAAAGCAATTGGCACGACAGAAATTGACTAGAGAGAAGGGCTTGGACGCTATGAAAAGGCTTCAGCCACAATCCAAGACTTCAGAGGCCACCTCGACTACAGTAGCATTGAACACTAGCAGCAGTCCCGGCGCAGTTTCACCACCATCACGTCCATCACGCACCTCAAAAACAAAGGCCATGGATGCCTTTAAGCAATGGGTTAACGAGAGTGGTGCCAATGAAGAGGGTTCCACGTCACCATCACCATCGTCGGCCAATGAGGATGATGAAGACATGACCGCATCTCCAACACCGGGAGCTGGTGTTAAACGAAAACTCAATCATAGTGGCGGCTCCATTTTAGATGGAAGTAGCATAGAGTTAGGAGATTTGGAAGAAGACTTAATACCTTCTCATACGGTTAAGCGTTTAAAGAATGGCGGTAGCTCTGTCCAGCTAAATAAGCCAAGGGAGAAACCACATGAGAAATCAGCACAGGTTGCCAAAATTAATGGCAATTCATCAGCCTTTGTAGCCGGTGGAGGTCCTGCAGGAGCAGCCAATAATGAACATAAAATGGGAGAGATTATCTATACAGAAGATAGTACCAGTTCAGGCATGTTTCGTAAACCCGAAATGCCCAATACCTTGCAAATGGTAAGTGCCAAAATGAAACAACAAAATATCAGACAGTATCAGTATTATTTGGTATAGCCGATACTTCAGAAGTTTACCTACCTCTATAAAAAAATATTCTATTGTTTGAATTTATAGTAACTTGTACTTTCTCATTTCGTTTTAGAAGAAGGATCGTGTGGAATGTCCTGTACGTGTTCTCGCACGCTCGGAAATTGCCGGCAATTCGCGCGGTGTCTTTCGCATAGCAGGAGAAATACAACAACAACAACAGCAGCAGCAGACGGTGCAACAGCAGAAGCAACAGCAGCCCGAGGTATCACCAACAAAGATTAGCCCTGTGGGTGGTGCCAAACGTTTTGCCGTTTCAAGAGCTGTTGGTTCGGGTTCAGGATCCGGTTCCAATTCTCCCATCACTGTTGGTCTACGTCAGCAGGTATTGCGGACACCTGGACAACAAGCAGCCGCCATTCAGCGGCGCCCTAATCAGCAGGTGCAACAACCACTGAGGCAGCAGCAGCAACAACAAACGCAATTAGCAGCTAGAGGCAAACCTCCTCCCAAGATAATAGCACGAGCCGGTGCCGGAACAGTTGGTACACCTCAGCATCAACAGCAACAGCAGCGTCAGGTTGCAAATGTTGGAAACCGATTGGTTACACCTGAACAGAAAATTTTACAACTCTCGAAATCGGGCGACCTGAAGGTTACCCGCAAAGTTGTTAGTCGCGAAGATTTACTTACTCCACGCGCTAATCAAGTGCGTCAGCAACAGCGACAACAAACAGTCCAGCAAAAGCTGGCAGTATCGTCCCAACAACAACAACAACCGCTCAGAGGAGGAGGAGGGGGACTTTTAACTCCCAAACTGCCCACCATAGCCCGCCCTGCCGTGACCAAGCCGACACAAGCCAGCATTCAGCTTCAAGTACCGAAGGCGGAAGACGAGGAAGAGGAGATACAACAGCATCAGGCCCAACTGTGTCCGATAACAGGAAAACTTATTGGCCAAGAGGAATCACAGCTGAAAATGGAGCAAGAGCAGCAACAGGAACAGCAACGGGAACAACTGGAGGCAGCGGCGCAGGCTCTACTCGGCAATGATCAGCAAGTTCTAACCAATGAGGATGGCTCGGCATTGTTGGTGCGTGGCGAAGATGGCACTGTCTATCAGGTGGCTGGTAAAAATGCCGAGGGTCAGACAATTCTGGTGACCCAGGGCCCAGATGGAGAGCAACAGTTTGCCTATGTGGCTGCCGCTGAGGGTGATGAACAGGATGTCATATCACTTGATCATGCTGTCGCTGAGGCCGTACAGGGTGCAGCCGGCGGCACCGAGGCTCAAACTGCCGATGGTGAACAGATTCTTGTATCCATGACCGAAGATGAGCTGGCTCAACATCAGGCTGCTTTGCTGCAGCAGCAACAGCAAACGGAAATTGCAGGAGGAGTGAGTGGAGGAGCGCCATCCACAGCTCAGATACATATAACCACCTCCGATAGCGATGGCACTGAGGCTCAAATACCAGCTGAAGTTGTTCAAGCTGATTTACCCTCGCCTGGTTAGTATTTGTATGAACTCTCAATCGGTTGGCAATTCTCCTAACAATTCTTAATCCTTTTTTCAGGTGGCACACGACGCGTCGTCTTATTGCTGCAGGATGGCACCTTTATGATGACTGAAATGCACGAGGATCAATTTAAGACGCTAAACATCCCGACGTAAATCAATTTGAAATTAGACCCCCCTCCCCAAACGCACTACAAACACACATACACCCCCACTACACCACCACCAACATGCCCCTCCTAGTACATCCTAGATTTAATCTTAGTGGACTGATGATTGATTATTATCAGTGATCATCATCATCGTCATCAAAATCCTCGATGTTGTTGTTATCCATGCAAACGTGCAGCGACAGCAGTGCCTTCTCTTTCATTTCCATGGCTAAATTCTCTATATAAAGAGAAGTTCTCCGCACATATTGTCGCTGCTTTCCGCATCCAGCATCAACACATCGGCTGACACGTACAGAGATAACGCAAGAAGAAAGAAAAAATCGTAAGAAATAAAAAAAAAAAAACAAAAGAGTAAAAAAGATGAGAAGGAACACAATGAAGAACCCTTCCCATTCTAAGTCTATTTTTATGGTCGGGGTCGCATGATCATTATCAAACTATACTGGTACAGCGGCTTCCACTTTGCATATACATATATAAATATATATACATAATAATACATTATTTACCTACCATAATAATAATAATGATAATACAATTGTAATTTGGACTACAAATCGTATTAATTTATAATAATTAATTTACGTAACTCTTAAAATGCGTTGTGTAATTCTCTTAGTAAAATGCAATTGCTTGTTGCATTTCGAGTAGGAACAATTAAAAGCGCAAAACAAAAAACAAAAAAACAAAACAAAAACCAGAACAAAACTCAATTTGAATCGGAAATTTCATCATTAAACTCTCGCCACCCCTTCACAATACCGAATAATATTTATAATTAATTGTGTATTTGAACAATGTTTAAACATTTTTTAAACATAAAAACTCTGACATTAAAATTCATTGCAAACATTTTGTTTTTTTAATGAAATCATTTCCTGATAAACAAAACAAAACAAACAAAAAATAAAAACATAAAACAAATGAAAATACAGCGAAAATACATAAACGTACATAGTGGAAAAATATGCAATGTGTGTTTTTAATTAACAAATGTAAACACTTTAGTTAAGTTAGTTTTTCTTTTCTTTTTTTTTTTTTTAAATTTTGATCTCTCGCTGTTGTTTAAAACAGACAGAGCCTTTAGAGTAAAGTTTATAGTTTTTAAATGTTTATATAAAAAATGTTTTAGCTAATAGTATGCTAATCTTTTTTTTCATTTAAAATATGAATTCTTTGCAACAAATGAATTTTTTGCTTTTTGGTTTTGTTTATTTTTTTTATTACCTATTACCCAAGTTTATTTGTCAAATTCCACACCGTCGAATGATTTAAATGAAAACGTTTGATTATGAAGCCAATTGTCCTTAAGAATAATTGAAAAAGTAAAAATAGACCAACAAAAAAATAGAAGTCTCGCTTTTTATATTTGAAAAACAACTTTTGTTTATTTTCTAAGAAAGATAATAATGTTATGTTTTATTTCGATTCTGTTTTCCCAAATTTAGCTATGAAAAAACCAACAGTATCCAAATTCTGGCCAGGACCAAAACGTTGCAATAACTTAGCTTGGTCTTGATCGAAGTTAGGAAGTGACAAACCAGAATGTCCCAATCTGGGTACGGCATCGAGCAAATGGATTTCAGGAAACTTTCTCAGGGCCCATTCAACAATTTCCTCACATTCGGCTTCGGTAACAGTGCAAGTGCTGTAAACTAAAGTACCGCCAGGTCTTAACAGATGCACAGCTTGTCCGAAGAGACGACGCTGGATATTCGGATAGGATTTAAGATCTTTCGCTGTTTTGAGTTGACTGGCACAGGATAGCTGCGGACGATTGCCTATTCCACTGCAGGGAGCGTCCAAAAGAATGCGATCAAAGCTGGCAGAAGAAAAGGGTGGATCATTATGCTGATCATTATGCTCCGCCAAAGCTTTGGTCGAGTCGAAAACGTGGCTTTGTATACATTTATAATGTCCTATGCGAGACTGCATAGCTTTGATACGACTCTTGGAGTTGTCTAGAGCCACCAGAACTCCTTGATCTCGCATTAGTTCGGCTATGTGTGAGGTTTTGTTGCCCGGTGCCGCACACATGTCCAGAACACGGTCACCGGGCTGAGGATTTAGAACACGCACGCATACCATAGAGGGAAGATTTTGGAGTAAACCATAGGCATCGCTCAGATCCCCCAAAGAGGGAACTCCACTAACAGTTGATTGCATTTGAATGGCTATGCCGCTGGGAGAGTCCTTTTGATTATTGTACAACTGGTATCGCTGCATTTTGACTATACCGATGCCTATGAAAATCTTTTCAGAGCTCTCGTAACGCGTTGCTGTACCTCGTTTGCAATTGCCTTCAACGTCAGCATAGACATCCACACATTCATGGAGTTGAGTTCCAGTTTCCATGGCCAAAACTCCAGGAGCATAAATATGAGAACCGCGTAACAGAGCAGCGCCACAACTAGTGTCCACAATAATCTCACGGCGAGTTGTAGAGGGTTGGCATTTATCGTCCTTGCCGCCTTTTCCGGAACTTTGATCTTTAAAGGGATCTATGCACATCATTTCGGGGATATCCGGTATGCGAAAAACCTTAGGTGCTCTCTGGCCAAAGCGATCTACAAGGGTCTGCTCAAGCTTGTGTAGGTAATCCTTTGGATCAATGGTTAAAGTGTTAACCCGATACGTTGTCAAACTAGGCGCCTGACATAGCCACTCCAAAAGTTCCGGCAGAGCTGCAACCTATAAAATAAAATCTGTTTAATTTAAATTTTTAATTTTTTTCCAGAGTTGCGTTTCCAACTACTTACTGAATAACGGTTTCCCATACTTACATTTATTTTGAGAAGTTCTTTTTCCAACTGCGGTTTTCGCAGAAAAGGAGTTTTCGGATAAAACATTTCTCCCACCAGTTGAATAAATAGTTCTCTTTACTTACTATTTATTCGCTGTTACTGCTGCAAACACTTGTTAAAAAGATAAGTTTTAAATTTTAAAAAATATTTGTATTTTTTAGAATTTAAATAGATTAGTTTAAATATTTCGTTTATTTTAAGTATTTGTGTTGTTATACAATGTAAGCAATTTCAAAAATGTCGCCGATAAATAGGGTCTTTAGTGTTTATCGATAATCGATAGGTGTTGTCTAGTCGTCGAAAGTGACCATCTCTGACAAAAAAAAAAACGTAAAACTCAACATACCGGCCTCGTTCTCTCTCTCTCTCGACGTGGCAGCGGTGAGTTTCTGTCTGTGTCGGTAATTTGGTGAGTTTGCAGTTTTTTCAACGTCAAGCACGGCCAGTTTTAATTCGCTCTGTGAATTTCCGACGTTTCCAGGCAGATATATTTTTTTTTAAATTTCTATTTAAAGTTGTGTGCATTCGGAATTAGTTGGTTCGTATATTCGTCTACACTCGTAGTACTAAGTGGTTTATTGCTATTTTCTCGTATTTAGAAAAACATTTAAATAATGGTAAAAGCGAAGAAGAAACTATGTTTTTTTATGTGTGTATGTGTGCGTGTGTATGTGTGTGTGTAGGGAAATACAACACGACGGTTGCGTGACTTTGGTCTTGGAGAATTAGGGATGAAAGCGATTGCAGTATATGTTTGTGTGTGTGCGTGGGCATTAGTTGGTAATCTTTTTACATTACAAGTTCATTAACAAATGCTGTTAAAGCATTCTATTGTATGACAGAAGTATTGTAAAGATCTTAAATTTATTGGCGAATTGGAACTTTCAGCTGAAAATTAAGCAGAGCCGCTTATCTGTCGATTGTAACACATCATGTATATATAAATTATCGAAATAAGTATGACCAAAGTTCAAAATCGTTTACGGTCACACTGTCACTGATTTCGTGTGTGGTGTGTTTTGTTGATCAGCGGAAAGAAAGTTAAAAGGAAAATTAACTAAGAATCCAACGCAGAAATCGCATACAAAACGGTAAAGTTAAAAGTGTAAAGTGGCATACATAAGAATTTTGAGCATCAAAGTGTTAAACAATTATGAAAACCCATTGATACTAGACAAAACAAGAGAAAGCCGCATTCGGGGACGGCATTCGTAGCAAGTCGAAAAGAAAGAAGAAAAACGCCATACGTCGCCGTCATCATTTCTTGGTACTCTCTTGCACACACACACATACACACATATATATATATACAAGTACACGCACACTAGTTCTACGTAGAAATTTTTTAAGGCTTTTTTTTTTCCATAAACGACATAAAAACTAGACGAAAAAATACATAGAAAGAGTAATACATAAAACTAATGGCATACTAAAATATGTTTCCATTTTTTTTTTACTTTTTGATTATTCATCATTTTAACAAAACGCACACACACACATGCAAAGCATGTCTCTGTGTGTGTGTATGAGTGAGTGAGTGAGTGAATGCAAAGTCTAGGCAGAGGGAGGGGAAAAAAAAAGTTGCTACGTGTAGTTTTTGTCTTTTTCCATAAGTTTCATTGAATTTTCTTGCATTGAACATTTGCTCAAGGAAACCTTAATATAATATGAAAATAAAAAATGAGTGTTTCTTTAATGTAGTTGTCCATTTTTTTCCTCTGTGCTGCGCATTTTGATTCGTTGGCAACGCCATGACAGATGAGTTCTGTGTTGGTAAAGGAGAAGGAGGAGGTGTGCAGGAGGTAGGGTATTGGTGGGAGGGGCACCAGAGAGAGAGAAATAAAAGCAACGGAGGCGGCTTCTTCCGCATAGTAGTAGTTCTTTAATTTAACAATTTTTTAATTGAGTTTTCAACACAGAAAGTAGCGCGCTCTGGTCATCATTGTCCTCCTCCGAGATCCCAATGTTCCTGCTTTCTGCTGACTCATCATACAACAACAACAACAACAATTCACTTAAAGTTCATGTAAAATTTGCCTTGTTTCATTTAATAATTTACGCGCTTTTATGGTTTATGTGTGGTGTTCTTAAATGAGAGGCGGGCGGAGTCGCCGTCTCCATCATTGTCGTCGTTGTCGCTGTCGTCGTCGTCGTCAGCGAAAAAAATCAATATCTTATCAGTTAGTAGCCAGCAAGCCCACCCAGCGCCGCGCTTCGTTGTCGTCGTCCATTAACAAAGCTTGCCAAATGAAGTCCAAAACTGAAGGCGGCGAACGCGTTTGTTGAAATTTTTTAATTATGTAAAGAGAAAAACAAAGAAAGGGTATTTTCAATTCAATTTGCTTGTCCATTGGCAATAGTTTCATCATTTTGCAACTCAGTTTAATCAGCTCAGGTGAGGATGGGGGGGGAGACAGATAGAGAGGCAGATTAACACGTCAGAGTTTTGAACCTCAGCTCTGAAATCTCAGTAGTCAACACGAGAGCTCATCAGTTCAGTGAAGTCAGTTAGCATTTGCCACAATTGTCATACAGTTGTTGTTTGTGTTTGTATTTGTCTCTGTCTCGAATTCCTGTGATTCCTGGGGCACAAAAAACAGCTGTTTCGTTTTGGGCGCCATATGTCAATAAGACGAGTCGACTAATTGCATTAAAAATTTCCTTCTGTATTTATCATCATTCTCATTATTATTATTATTATTATTCATTCTCTTGTAGATTCTCCTCCTAGTTGCGAGCCGCACACACACAGCTGCAACAAAAGTATAATAAAATAAAAAACAGAGAGAGAAAAAAACAACAAAACAAAAGAGAAACGTCTTCAACTTTAGTTGTGCACAACAATTCACTTCGTTCGTTCCGCCTCCTAAACGCCGCTTAGCCATGGGAAATGTGTTTGCAAATTTGTTTAAAGGCCTCTTTGGTAAAAAGGAAATGAGAATATTGATGGTCGGTTTGGATGCCGCTGGTAAAACCACAATTCTGTACAAACTCAAATTAGGCGAAATTGTTACAACGATACCTACCATTGGTGAGTGAGACTGTGACGCTCTTCATATTTTATGCATCTATTTCAATATATTTCTTTAACTCCTTTTCACAGGTTTCAATGTGGAGACTGTAGAATACAAGAATATTAGCTTTACAGTGTGGGATGTGGGCGGTCAAGACAAAATTCGTCCTTTGTGGAGGCACTATTTCCAAAACACGCAAGTACGTAACGAAGACATCGATCATATTGAACACAACTAAAAACCCAAACATGATGTTAACAACTTGTTATGATCTCTGTGATTATTCAAAGTTCATTTGTTTCAAGACGGGACTGATCCACTTGCAACTTCTACTTCATAATTGTTCTATCCATTCAAACTTTTGTTCTCAAATAGTGTGTGTTCTTTCCATTTACTATTCCTACAGGGTCTTATCTTCGTTGTCGATAGCAATGATAGAGAACGTATCGGCGAGGCGAGAGAGGAATTAATGCGCATGCTGGCTGAGGATGAGCTTAGAGATGCTGTCTTACTAATCTTTGCCAACAAACAGGTAAGATTAACTGTTTAATACAATATGAACAAGTAATGGTAGATCTCGATGCAACAACTATAAAACTATGACTTTAAAAAAGCTTTATAAAATTATTTTGTTTACAAAATCGTCATAAATTTGAAACGAGAGTGGAAAAAAGCATTTCCTCCCCGCATTATAAGGGCTTGCAGTTAAATTTAAATTACTTATATAAAATATTTATATTTTATTTGAGACGGAAGTAACTTTTGGTATTGTTGTATAGAGCGTAGAGGAGATGAGGTCATATAGTCAAACTAGTTTCTGAATAGTCTTTAATAATAGCTATTTCAAAATTATACTTTCCATAATTGAGAGATCTACTGTTTTTTATGGAAAACGTCATAAAGGAGTGTACGTGTTCTTTAAATTTTAAATTATTTTAATTCAATGATTGATTCACTAAGTCTTAAACGAATGGGCAGTGTATTGAACCTTTTACTCATAGTCTGAGTAAATGAATCACTTTGATGACGATGATTCAGAGTTGCTCGAATACCGATTGAAACAGTTTCAAGATGGTAATCCAAACGAAAATGATAGTAAAGCAAGAAAGTGAAACTTAAAATGAATTTTACGAGATTTATGTATACTAAAAGTAAAGAGAAGTAGTTAACTTGACTTCTTAATTAGTCAGGGTAATTTTATATGCATACCAGAATAAATTGAAAGCAATGAACTATTCCAAACAAAAAAAAAAGTAAAAAGAAGTATTTGCAACAATAATCTATATATATGTATGTAGGTTTGTTCGCTTTAGATGAATAGATGAATCATGCGATTGCGATTGCAGATAAAAGCACGTGTTATTAACCGGTTGATAAGCTCGTCGTCAATGTGAGAGAGATTGCATTCGACGTGTAGGAGAGTTAGATGTTGTACATGCCTTACTTTTCTTAGTTTTTGCCAATTTTTAAAACATGTTTTCTTTCTTGCTCTTTTCCAGGATCTGCCAAATGCGATGAATGCGGCTGAAATTACCGACAAGTTGGGCTTGCACTCACTAAGAAACCGCAATTGGTACATTCAGGCGACGTGTGCAACAAGCGGCGATGGTCTCTATGAGGGTCTGGACTGGTTGTCCAATCAGCTAAAGAATGCTAATCGCTAAATCCAAGCAACTAAGCAACCAACCAACAAAACAAAAAAAAAAAAAATAAAATCAACAACACACACACACACACACATATAACATACAATCACCCCCCCGCCCAAAAGAAAACAGCATAATTCAAATCACTAAAACTTTGATTTTAATCAAAGTCAAAAAGCAAGCAGCGCATACACCGGGCGTGTCTACCAATAGAAAGAGACAACAACAACTACAACGGGAACCCTAGAAGCAGTAACTAGAAAGGGATAGACAGACAGACAGCGGGAGAGCGAGAAATAAAGAATTGTGAGTGGGTGAGAGAGAGAGTGAATAAGAGGAAGAGAAAAGAGAGTGTGATGAGAAGAGAAAACCGGCAACAACAACAAGAGCAGAGATCTTCGCTTAATTTTTAAGGGCTTCTGTGCATTTCCAAAAAGATAAAAAACAAAAAAAATGATTAAAAAAAACCTAATTAGAAGAAAAAGTCCGAAATTTTTGAATTACATTTCAACAAGCAGCGCATATATATATATATATAAAAACAAAAGAAAAACGAAAGCTATGTTTTAATTTTAATTTATATACACGGCTATATTCGAAAATTCAGAAAATGCAGCAACAGGCAAACAAACAAAAAGGCTAAATTCAAAAATAATATAAACAACATCCATCAATAACAACAACAAGAAAAAAGAAGCAAAATACAACAACATACACCCCACACCAACAACAACAACAACAAAAGGAGAAGAGAAGAAAATAAGAAAAGAAAAAACCAGCAGAAACGCAAAAACAAAGTATATATGGTATAAAATTGTCTTAAGTTAAGTTTTTGCCCTAGCCCTCATCAGAATATATATTTCTTTTTAATTTTATATAAATATAAAAGTAATAATAATGCGAAAACAAAACAGAAATGTAATTGTAATTGCTCTTTAAATCAACAACAACAACAAAACAAAAATACAACTTCTAAACCATTTTAATTTTTCAAACAATATTTTCATTTTGTGTCTCGATAAACACACACGTATATATATTAAAAACCTATATTAAAACGGAACGTACTATTTAAAAAAAAAAAAAACAAAAAACAAAAAAAAACGTAATTCTAAATAAAAATTTAATAAAATATAAAAAAAGAAGCGAGAAAACATTAAAAAAAAATACTAGTAATATCAAGATGAAGAAATAACCATCATAGATAGAAATAGAAAAGTGAAATTTACCATCTCCAAGAGCAGCATTTTATTTTTACATTTTGAATCTCCCCATAGAGGGGTTCTTGTTTTCTATTCCGATTTATATTTGCTTTAAGTTCTCTTTTTTTTTTTTAGTTTAAAGCACATAAAATACACATTAACATCGGAATATTGGTATATTTATATGACTAGGATTTGATGAGTGCTAGAGAATTGTGTATTAATTAAAATAATCAATATTAATTCTTTTTCCTCCTATACTCGGCATGGTTTCCATTTTTGTTAGCCAAACTTTCAAAAAATACTTTATATCTAATTAAACTTGCATTCCACTAGTATAAGTTTTGAAGTAACTTTTCGATTATATTATTCATTTTTGAGTTGTTAAATCTTATTGAATCGTTTTGGAAAGGTTTGGGGTTCAATTTTCCCATAAAACATAACCCACTGACGGATCGGCAGGCTATAAATACTTCAAGAAAAAGTATTTGCTATCAAACGATTTTTATCTTGGAGTACACAGATCTATATGAGATCAATTAGTCTCTTATTTAGAATAGCATTAATGTGTCCATATCGGATGACTGTATCGTAGAACAACAAAAGTTTTTTTTTTTAAATTTCTATAATAAATTTCCGTTACAGCGGTGGCGCCATCTTGCGTTAGAGGTCGCTACAGTGTGTTGACAAGCGTGTGTGTGTGCAATTTGTAAATTTCTCAACACTGGCAACCCAATTGCCGCTATGAAAATTGTCTAACACTTACCCTAGTTGATTGTATGAAGAAAAAAATTAGTTAATTTAATTAAAACTTAAAATGTCATCAAAACAGAATGCCAAAAAATCTAAATGGTCACTCGACTTCAATGGAAGGTAAGCCCAAATAATGACATCAAGTTAGTTTGTTTCATATTTACGTTATTATATGTATATTTTTTTGTAGTAAAAATGCGGAACTATCGTCAGTGTCGCCCCCAGGGTACAATCCAACTGCCCTGGTCAATCAAAATGAAGTAGTGCGTGATCAACGTTTAGTAATCAAGAAATCCTGGGATCTGGCCTTGGGGCCATTAAAGAATGTGAGCTTTTGTTTGTTTACACATTTCTTGGTGGATAAACATTTCATAATTCTCACATTGCATCTGTTTACAGATACCAATGAATCTATTTATTATGTACATGTCCGGAAATTCGATATCCATATTCCCCATTATGATGGTAGGCATGATGCTTATACGGCCAATTAAGGCAGTGTTCACCACTCAAGTCACCTCGAAAATGGCAGAAGGCGCCCAAGGTACGGGCCAGCGTATTATCTATATTCTTGGAAATTTGGCAAATGTTGCTCTGGCCTTATACAAATGTCATAGTATGGGCCTGTTACCCACTCATGCCTCCGATTGGCTGGCATTTGTTCAACCCCAGACGCGGCTGGAATATTATGGTGGCGGGATATCATTTATATAGAAATTATTTTAAAGATAAATTAAACTTGGCTTTATTGCATGACTATGAGCGAAAAAAAACATTTTTGTATAGTTTGAGTTCTGTGTGTTTTGTATAATGAACTAAGTAATTATGTGTGGCTGTTGTCAATCATCCAATATCTTCTTGGCCTCTTTTTTGATGTCGCTCACCAATTGCTCAGCCGGCGATCTGAAAATCCACAGATCGAAATATATGTAGGTAAGTAGTAGTAAAAATGATTACATTGAAATAAAAACTGTTTATGCTAACTTGTAATGAGTCTCGAAAAACATCTAAATTTATTTTCTAGAAAAACAATAATTGATATTGTTTGTGTAATCTGATCTGAGAAATACATGTATGCAATTGTATTGAACGTTGATGTGAACCTAGAGACCCATTCTATACACACATATGTATATGAAGGTATATTTATAGATTGGATAGTTCTTTGATGAATCAACGATCAAGATTGTGAACAGTTTATTGTTTTCAATTTCAAATCAGACTTTGTGGAGAAGTTTAGGATGCGTTTCGCTAAAACTGTATCAGTTTGTTAATGGGCAATTGTGTACAATTATTATGTACAAATGGCTATTATCATGTATGCTTTTGGAGGCAGCAATTACTTTTTCTTGTTATCATCAACCAATTCGCGCAGCTTCTGATTTAGACGCTCGACCAACTTTTGCGGATCATCAACACGCGGCACCTGTAAGTATTGTAATTGTAATACTAATTTAGCCTTTTTCAATGTTTCATTATTGAACTTACCTCATAGTTTTGTGATATGTAGATGCCCGTGTAAATGCCGGCACCGAAAGTCAACTGCAGAAGAAAGGAAAAAAGGTAAGATCAATCAAAATGAGTAAGCCAGAATTAGTTGCTGCCTATAATTTGAAATTTGGCTTAAACTGCTGACCAAGGAGAAACATAGTGTCCGCTTTGTTGTCCAGAATGGCTTCTTTGGGCATAGCGGAATCTCTTGTATATGTGGTTGACAGCAACTGCCACCAGCTCCACCTCCACCTGCACAAGTTCCCAATCCCCGATGATGCCTCATCAATTGTAAACCCAATCCAACAACTTTCATTTTTAAATTTAGTAAATCTTAAAACTATTCAATATCGTTTTCGCTTGAAGTACTTAGTTGTTTGTATGACAATATGAGCAAAGCATTCCTATATTTATATCTATATGTTGGAAAACATATCAGATGATGATATACCGATTAGGATATATGTGTATTTAGGATTTCTATTAACTGGATGAGCCATTGCTTGAGATACAAGCTATGTACAAATCTATGTATCTATTTGAACCATTTTAGCTATGGTACAAAGGTCATTTTACTCATTATACATTTCCAAAAGTTTTACGGGTTTGATGAAATTGTTCATAATTTTTATGCAATCGCATGACTAATATGAGAGAAAGTAAGCTGAGGTAAACAGTTTTGTTATAGGTTCTTATTGCTTTGATGCAGAATAAGGTCTATACTATATAGCCCACTAGATAAGTATCTTAGCTTATTTAAACATTTATTTTTGTGCGTGGGTGTTGCTATGCGGGCTTTTGAGCAATAGTTAACCGATTTGTTTTCACTGTCCATAGCTTATATAACGAGTTTTATCCCTGAAAACTAAGCAAATTGTTTGCAAAGGACATGCACTTGAAACTGGAAATCGGTTGGAAACACATAAACATTTTCGACGGCTTAGAGAAACTTGTTCTTTGTTTCAGAAGCTGTTTGTACGACAAGAACAATAGACAAACAATCACAAGAACATATGAATATGAATTCATACCTCTAAATAGACACAAAGCAGCTGCTTTCGCCAGCTTTCGATTGTGACATTGTGTATATGTGTGTATTAATGTGTGTGCTTGTATTTTTATGTCAATTATTTTCTTTTGTTTATCAGAAATATCATTAGGAAAATACTTACCAAAAATTTTAACATCGTTGTATAGCTAAAACCACCAATTCCACTTCCAACTGCTCTGTCGCTGCCCGCCAGTGTGGTATATTATTTTTTTTTTCTTATTAAGAAAGAAGAAGAGGCTACGTCAGCGACAGAGAAAGAGAGCGAGAGCGCCTGGAAGGTCAATATGAAAACAGCTGATAGACACACAAAATTCTCTTTTGACCAAATACAAAAAATTATCTAATCGCAAATGAACAGTTGTCTTGTTTAACGCTGATTTTACTAATTATACACACACGCTCACGGGGATGGTGGTAAAATTTATTTATTATTTCTAAAATATAAGTAGATAGTTTCTATCTACTACGTAACAGGCCGAAAGAAAAACTGATTTGAATTAAAGAGCTGAAAGCAAAATGTGAAAGTCCAAAAATAAAACACGTTTTGTTGTTGTTGTTGTTTTGTCGCTGTGTCGTCGCATTACTTAATTTGCATTTAATCAAGAAAAAAAAATCATATTCAAATTTGCCGCACTATTGTTAGGTCCGTGGTCAGCTGTTAACTGCCGCATTGTCCAACACTGGCAACGAACGAGCCTTTTAAGCTATAATTGCCGGCCGAGTTTTCAGGTAGACAAACAAAACCAAACAGAGAAATAAAATTCCCAATGCTGGAATCACAACTGTGTTGATTTTACTCTGTATTGACAAATTATCCAATTTACGTTCTTTTTTCTGCTTGCGAGTCTCTTTGACTTTACCCTTCAGTTGACGCATTTTCTGTAAATGTAATTTTGGTAGCAATTCATTCACAATATATATTTTTTATGATAAGAAATACTTACGCCCGCAAAAAAATGAACTGTACACTTGGCTTGGTGACGTGTGGCTGAGCTTGTGCGTATAGAACAACAAACAAACCAACAAAAAAACAGAAGCAAGAACACACACAAACAGGTCCAACAGGTAGTCAAAGAAAATTGACTAACTGCTTGATTAGTGTTGCCAAGCGTTAAACAGAAAGTGCTGCCCATTTAAATGTAAATCAAGTTGGTGGCGCCTGTTTGAAATACTAATTTTTCCAGTTGACACACAAACAAATTTATTTAACCATTTTGCCAGCAAGCACATATTTTATTTTTCTATTATTTTAATTTTTAAGTAACAGTTTGTCACCGATTAATGCCAAATGGTTACACATTTGCTGCCTACACGCTGTGCTTCTGTTGCAACCTGCCTAATCGGACGACTATATCATATATCTCACCTATGAACTTTAGGGCGAATATGTCAAGAAAAAGTTTATATACACTTACCTTAGTAAAGGCCATCAATGTTTTTAACTGGTTTTAGTTTTTATTAATAGAAATGTTACTATATTAAAAAGTCTTTAAAGGATATTTTAAAGATTTATTTAAACAATACTTTATCTAGAGATTATAAATCCATAATGCATAGATGCATAGAACTTTTTGACTTTTGGCTTTAAACCAAATTCTATTGTTTAGTATATATTATTTATACTTCTATATATATATGCATATGAATATTAGAGTATATATTCTTCTGCTTCAAGTTGGTTCCATCTGTTGGTATTCTTATTTGCCTGCCACACACACAACCACGCACACTCGGTCACAATTGGAATCGCAGTCACATTCTCGGACTGCTTTGTAACTGGATACCTGAAGGAGACACAAAAAAAAAACAAACAAATTTAAGTTTTATGTTGACTTTGGTTTCCATGGTTCCATAACCTACATTATACATATATATTTACTATATATATGTATGTATTTTCCTTTAATTTATTCGAACCGGTTTGCTAAGCTTCGGGCTTGCAACCAGAGAACTGCTGGCACCTTCACCTCTAAATGCGATTTCTAAAATGTTTTGAGCAAGTCCAAATGCTCTTACAGTTCACCAGATGAAGCAATAATAATGCAAAAGCAAGAAAGCCAAAAGCCACCTTGCCCCATAGCCCATAGTTGGCAATGGCTCTGCTCATACACAAGTAGCCAACTTTGTGCATGGATAATGAGAGGTATCCCCCCTACCCCCCAACCACCACCGCCACCCATTCTGGACTCAAATCAATTCTGATCCCGAGATTCAAGCTAACAGGCAATTTCCTAAATCCATACCTTAAATGGTAAGTTAAACCTTTTTTTTTGTGGTTTTTGGGCACGGACTATTGGCAACTATTTAGTCGATCCAAAGCTGACAACTTGGCCAAGACAGATCATGGAATGAAAGAATGCCTTACACATTGGTTAACGAGCTAATCAAACTGATATTAATCGCTTATTTAACTCGCCAAAGACAATTAATTGTAATAATTTAATTATATATATTTTAAACAAATTGATAATTAATTTAAAATTACAATAATTTGTTATACATTTTGGGTTCCAATGTGCAAGGCAATTCAAATTGTTTCTTTGAGTGGTTTTTTGGCCTGATTGTGCTACCAAGTTAAAATGATTCTTTCAACTTGTTCGTTAGCCTGTTGGAGCCCCCAAGCAAGGTGTTGTTGATTGGATTCGCTTTCCGACTTCGGTCTCTCTTTCTCTCTCTCTGTCTCTGTCTTTCCATCTGCATTTAGCTAAACTCCTTATTGTGATTTTCGAGTCGTAAAAAGATGGATTAGCGAGTTGGGATTTATGTCTTGTTACGGTCATAATAGATTATCTTTGCTCAATCATTGTTACTGGTTACCTGGACATTTTGGTCAAGCATCAAGACATGGTGATGTCTAACCCACCCCACCCCACCCCTCCCCACCACAAACAACTTGCATTATTCGCATGCTACAATGTTTCGACAAATGCTCGTTAGCTTTGAGGCATCTGTCTAGTTGCATGTCGGAAGCTAGAAGCAATGTTCAGTAGATGATGATTGCCATGTTGATGTCTGATGCTGATGTGGATGCTTGATGCTGATGCTGATGCTGATGGGGGCTTTAATACGTATACGCCTTTCCCCGCCTTCCCTTCCCAAAGATCTAAACGAAAATATCCCCCCTTTCCCCTTTGCCAGATGTTGCAATTAAACTATCCTGAAGTTTGTGACAAATTAAAATCCAACTAAGAACTACAAAGATGGTAAACGACTGTAAATTCTTGGCTCAAAAGATACGTTTTTGGTTGGAGTATAACTGATTGGTAAGACGATCATTTCTTTCAGTATTTCATTAGTCATTAGTTCATTAGTTTCTCTTCTAACATACCAAAAATATAGGTCAATCAGTTGAAGATCATTTAAAACCATTTTGGCTTTGCTTGGGAAAAATTTTTTGGCATTTTTGCTCGTGTAAGTAAGAGATATTTCTCAGCAAAGTAGCCTTTCCGACCAATCTATCTTTATGGCAGTGCCGCATTAGCTAATTTTCCTTCATGTTCTAATTTTTACATTGGAAAGTGATCTTCTTTTTCAAAGCTTCTGTTCTTTCTTTTAAATTTCCTTTGAAGACTTCTAAAATGTCATGACTACCTTTAAAGACTTATATTGAGAAGTTGCCTACAAAAAAGGTTGAGTTCTGCGAGGGCATACTGTATGTAAGACATATTATATGCTTCCGTATACCTACTGTAACTCTTCAGGCAACTATTTTGCCATGGATAGTAGACCTGTCTGGCATGCTGTGTACTTACGCAGATCAAGTATTTTTTAGTTTTCGGCATAGAAGGCAAAGAAGGCGTGCCAAAAAAAAAAAAAAAGAAGAAAAAAATTATTTGAAACAAACTTGATCTGCTAGACATGCTAGACGAGTGTACACACACTCCATTCAGTTGGATAGGGGATGGGGGACAAGGGCGTGAAAGGAGAAAGATTTGTGGTTTCTAGAAATGCCTCTTCCTTTACACTCACTGAGATCGGCAAATCGACTTTTTCATATCCCACTCCCCTGTCTTCCTCTCTCTCTCTCTCTCCATCTGTGGTCAATAAAATTTGTTTAATTCCTAAGTGGAGCATATTTTCTGATTGTATATACAAACATATATTTTTATTAACAACAAGAGAAAGTAATGTCTAAAGATTAGTCTGCGACTGAATTGTTAAGTTAGAAAAGGAAAGAAAATTATTAACAATTACCCTGATCGAACAAGGCTTTAATAGAAAAGTTGAATGCCGATAAAACCCTTAAAACTATGTTATGATTAAACGATTCTAACCAAAGTAGGCAGCATAATAGGGATATCTGGCAATATAGGGACTCGTCTGCAATGGAACAGGTGCTGCTGTTATTCTGGCAAATGCCGTTGGCTGTATAAAGCCTCCAAGTTGGGCGGGATAATAGGCAATAGTTGGCTGAACAATGGCCGAAGGTGGAGCAGCTGGGGCAGGTTGAGTTGCCTTGTTGGTAACGGGCACTTGCTCGACGGCATCATCAATATCTTCTTGAGCCTCGCTATTCGCCACAAGTCTTGCTGGCTTTGGCTGGGCAGGAACAGGAGCAGGCGCCGGAGCAGGCACAGCAGCTGGAGGTCCATAACTTCTAGATGGCTGTGCGACCAAAGGAAGTTGCCGGAGTGGCTTGGCAGCTCCTGCGGCTGGATAAAATGGTCGCTGTCGCTGCTGTTGGCCCACAGTTGAGTGAGCCAAGGCAAGCACGGATATCAAAAGCGCAACAACCACAATGTTAAGCTCCATATTGCTGACTATTTCGATCGTTGACTGTGAGAAGTAAATTTATATCAAAATGTACGATTAGCCAGTAACAAACTATTTAAGATGCCAAAGGCATAGCCAGTGGCACACGACCTTCCTCCCAAAGCCAAAACACAGTTGAACATGAAACGGAATGGCCAATGCGACTCAGAGATACCTTGCATACTCTGGCGAGGGGTGGGTGGCATAGGAAATAAATAAAAGGAAATCCCTCCTCTGCCACGAAAGATGAACCGAACTAAAGGTCGTGCTTCAATGGCAACTCCTAACAAGATAATCCTAGACACAGGTGTTCAAATTAGACAGACAGATAGAGTCTGCCATGTCTGCCATGTACCTTAATGTCTAGAGGGTATATATTGGATACTCAAAACAAAGGTCGACATTGACCCCAAAAGTGGGAGTAAGGTAAAACTGTGTAAAATTAAATTGTGAACTGCATTTCTATGCACCAATTTTATATATGTGGACATCAATATGCAGTCAATGTTCTAACATTTTTCCAATTTTTGGTTTTTTTTTTTTTGCTGTTTTGGTCGGCAATCAATAGATTTGAAAACTACACAAAAAATGGCTGTAAATTGTAATTTGGTCACGTTCAAGTGTTAACAATACAAATTAACCCATCTGACCATATGCAAATTTGATGACACTATATCACGAAAAATGGATAATTTATGTGTATTAATAATATTACGACGAGGGAGGGTTAAATGCTTATCTATTTAGGCCCCACACGCCCCTCGCCCGGCTCACAAGACGAAAAAAATCATTCCAATTTGAAAATGATAAACTTATTATGCATATATTTATTAACTTAGAGAGCATATCTCAACAAAAATGTTCCTAATTTGATTGTTATTCTATTTGATTGTAGTTCCCAAAAGTATGCTATGAACAACTTACTAACTACAGTAGATTCTCGTTTCTCCAGTTCCTTACTTTTTGACCAGATACTAAACTAAGGCGAAACGCCTTTGTATCCAAAACTCCTTCGAATCCTTTACGATAGACTGAAAACCAAGAGGTTGCCAGAGTTTTTGTTTGTACGAAATTGCCCACTATCTACATAATCATTTGAATAATGGAGTTTCTGCTGTTATTAGCAAGAAGCTAGCTTAACTTTCGCTACTACTAAATTAATACAAAATATACAATTATGTATATTTATTGCATACTGCAAGGGGCTTTAGAGTCCATGTGTTATATTAATTGATATTAAATTTAATTGATACGAACATTTCTCTAATAGATTTTATTAGAATCATAAACATAATAGGCCTTAAAGTGTTTAAACATTCATTTTTTTCTTACCAATTTTACCGCCCACTTTTGTTTTTTTTTATTTTTACACTTTTAGCCTACGACTAGATTTAGCTGACGGGGCGGAGATAAAAACTTGAGCATCGCTAGCTATCTGGCTTCTGTCTCTCTTCTTCTCTCTCTTTCTGTGTGTGTGCATTCCCCATGTCATCTGAAATAGCTTTTTTTTTATTTTTATTTTTTATTGCCTCTTAAATGGTAATTTGTACACACTTTAATTGATTTTAATTTGCAAGTCATGGAGCGTATTAACTGGCAAAGGAATGTTAGATATGCCTATTAGCCATCTATCCATACAAATATGTGTGGCTCATCAGGAGATTGACAGGCGTCTCAATCGTTATACTCTTCGTCTGTCCAACTCATTCATTAATCTGTTCATCATTTTTAGCCAACTAAAGACGCCGTCTACCTCAAATGCAAGTCTTTGCCGTTAATGAAGTGCCTTTTTATGGCTACTGTAAAAATTTTAAGTGCAGTTTAATAAGAAAATCTGCATAATTGTTATGCATTTTGCCATTAAACATCATCTAAATATTTGGTAGTAAATGTTAATGACTGAAATACATTTAAGACATTTACAAAGAATATGCTGTTGACTTCCGTTTAAGGTCCCAAATCTTATACAATATTTCCTCGACGAGGCTAAAGAAATGTTTTAAAGGGTCAATAGGAAAATTGCTAAGCAGTGTCAATAAATACCAAATACCAGGCTAATGAGCTTGACCACTTAATTACTGTGCAAAAGGTGCAAATTCTGCAATTCATGGAGACACGCTTAAAATAATCACAGTCAAGACCATGTCTAAATAAATAAAGCAGTTACCATTGGCCAATTTATCAGCGTCATCAACATGATTGTCCAGTTATATCCTGAAATGTTGTTCATCAAGTAAACTCGGCGCTTTGGTAATTAGCCTCTAGGTTGTCATTTACCAACGTTTTTGTAAGCTTACTCATTTTCATTTGAGCCTTTGATCATAGTTAGATGCCTTGCCTCAATTGATTTGATTAAAGATTAATGCGGATCACTTCGCTAATTAGTCAAAAGGCTTCTTATTGATAAATGCAATTCATTTGTCAGGCTAGAAAAAAGAAGAAAAATCCGTTACTTGTGAGTAAATTCTTTCGATTTGATTAATGTTAATTGATATTTTTATCAATTTTATTTTTTGTAATTGGCAAATGTTAAGAATTCTTGCAATACCGTTAGATTTTTGGGAAGTCAAATTCCAAAATATTGCCTAAACTTCTTTAGTGTTGACACTTACAGCTTGTTTTAGCGTTTATTATTATTATTATTTTTATGCAGTGTTGGCAAATGTGCATCAGGACTACGCGATCAATGTTAGTTTTAATTGGTCTGGCAGCCCTCTATCAGTTTCATTTTAACGGTGTTTGTTTTTGTTGGCCAATTGTTTTAACTAGATGAAAAACATATATATGATACCATAAATGTTGAATTCGGTTTGTTGGTCAGTCTCATATAAAAACTTTTTTTGGCAGGGAACAAAATATAGCGAAATTGATTGCTTTATGCTTTAAGAATAAGCTCCTGTAAGAGAATAAAAGAGAATGAAATAAATGTATGTACAAATGTATACGCACATACACACATATGATCATAACAAAGCTCGTGCCAACTTTTGTTAATATTATTTGTTTATTTTTTTTTGTGTATGTGTGAAAGTGTTAACTGCTAGAAAATGCAAGTGCAAGTTAGTGTTTGTGCAGCCTTGAGTGAAAGGAAAATGGCAAAGAAATCTTCTATTATAAAAAGGAAAAGCTAAGGTAAGTTTATTTTTGCTATCTGTTTTTAAGTTATAATCATTAATTTAAATTTGTGTCATTTATCTTTACTGGAATAAACTCCGCCATTTATTAAGGCTTGCTAGGATGGAGCTTAGTTTACATATACATACATATGTACAGACATACATATCTATGTACATCTTTATACATGCGTTGTTTGTAGTTAGTGTTGCTGTTTAAGCTTTTTTTCACCAAATTTGGCTCTATTCAAAAAAAGTTAGCTAAAAAGTGAATATAGCGAAAAGCGGAGTTTTGGCGTTTTTGGCTCAAATTGAGTCCCTTTAGAGTTTTTAAGGTACCGGTTAGCTTAGATATTCGAAATATGCAACATAAATTTGAAAAAATTATTAATTACTTTTTATTGGTTGTTTCTTAACTTCTTTTTTTTTTTTTTACTTATTTTCTGATCTTCACGAAGACAATTCGTGATATAATAAATTGTATTACATTGAATTTGGATTGCTGAAAAATTTTCAAGTTACCCAATCAAGTTGGTTTTGGAGTTTTTGTTATCTCATGGTTTTAGTTCAAAAATATTGTCTGTTTCAGCAACACAAAAAAAAAAAAAACTATGAAAATTCTTCGTTTGTTTGTTGTTCTAAAATTATAAATAAGTTTTCCCGGTTCTTCAACATTTCGACCTTCAACATGCATCGTCGGGGGGTAGATAATTTTGTGCGTGAAATTGTCGCTGCCGACTATTTTCCCATCCTCGGTCAACAACATCGAATTATTCACAAGTTTCAGCCCATGCGAGAGGAGGATGTGTCATCGGGGTCGGGGTCGATTGGAAGAGGATCACAGCAGAGGAAGAGAAGTGCATGCGACTATCGTCGGTATAATAAGGCAACTGAGGCAATCGAGTCCTTTGACAGCTTGGAGCGAGTCTCTTACGTGGCTAATGCCTCAAAATTGTCTACCAATCTGGAGTCGCAGGTTACCGTGTAATATAGATGGCCAACAACGACAAGGTAATCAGAGTAAGTGGCGCCACTATGACATCGAGATCAAGGACCGTTTATGGTCACTTTGGGGTAGCCTTCATCCGAGGGCCAGTTGGTTCGATCGCATGGTCCGGGGGCGGCAAATGTTGGGCTGCTATGTGATTGCATGCTGTGCGGGCTGCACATTTCGACGCTTGGACGATTGGAATTCCAAACTCCTCGATGCCATTGTCGTCAATGGGGACAAATATTATCGCGAGAGTGTCCAGCACAGCGAACGCTGGGATCATAACCTCCAATTGGATGACATGTGCATGCAATGCACCTTTCAGGACATTCATTTTCAAGTGCAAACCGAGCTGACAGCCTTCGGTGAATTATATAGCTCACCGGCCAGTGAGGTAATGAATCTATCGGAGGGCCTCAATTACTTTTTCACCCGCTATCAGTGGGGTATTTTGGAATGCCAGGAAAGACGTCTAGCTTTCGGCTATACATCTGTCCATGATGGTGGTTACTTTATCTACGATTGCAGTGAATGGGGCGAACCAATATTTCCCGACAATATGGGGGCATCGTATATCCTACGAGCAAAGCAATTGCTCGTTCTTCTCTATTGCATGATTGTCACCTTAAATGTGAGACGCAAGAATGTCGCATTTCGATTGTATAAGGTGGATATCGTACGAAATTCAAATTCAATATCCAATTCAAGCAATAATCCCAAACTCGATTGATTGATGGTAACAATTATAGACCAGAATTAAACCTTTAAATTGGGCAACAAACTGTATAGACTTTAATAACTTTAACATGGCTTAGACATCACTCGCTTCTAAGTTTTATATTAATTTACACAAACCTAAATGATGGCAGAGTGAGGTAGAGGAGGCACAAAGGCTGAGAGAAGAAGTACAACCAAATCAACCAAAAAGAAATCCGGTTTGAATGAGGAAAAGAGTTGTTGTTGTTGTTGGGAACGTGCCTCTAGTCTTTTTTTTTTGTAGAATTAACTAACTAGATGGATGCTGGAGTACAGAGGAAAAGGGGGGCTTAAGGTAAGGGGAATGTCGACCGCGGAAACGGAGGGGGGGGGGAGGCTGGTGGCTGGTAGAGTGGTAAATGGACTATGAGTAGCTTATCACGCTCGTCTTGAAATTTAGATTTTGAGAGCAGCAACCACAAAAAATACAACTTGGCCACATTCATTCGGAATGGGTCGAACGAATTGGGAGCGAACGAATTGCAGTTGATTTTTGTTCTCTTTCTTTTTTTTTTTTGTTTTTTTGGCTGGCTATGTCAATAGAGGACGCAGTATAGCGGTGGCTTTTATACACTTGCATTGGAGAAAACGAACGCTCCACTTTAGAATGGGTCTCTTTTTTTTTTTGGTTTTTTTCGTCGTCGAGCAATGTGCACAATGCACAATTCGTTTACATGTGCAGACACAGACAGAGGGCTGGTGTTTTTTTCTTTGTTTGTTGAGTAGAATGATTGTTTTAAATGCACATCCCATCCCCCGCACCATGTCGGTTATTGCCTATTTTTATCGATTTATATATCCAGTTTCAAAACCACCAAAAAAATAATAAAACAAGCGAGATTTTTAATAGAAAAAACAGAGCGGAAATGCTGCTTGAAACATTAGAGAGGTAATCAATGGGTTCTATATTCCTCATGGTCATGGGAGGGTAGAGGCCAACCGGGGGAATGACACTTTTTCGACATGTACATGCCTATATATATTTAAGTGTATTTTTTGAAAACTTAAAGCAAATCCGATACGTATAAACTGAAAGGCCATGTCTGAGTGTGTGTAAGGGACTTCTTTAACCAGATTTTTCGAATCGATAACGTAAATTTCTTTAAAAAAATAATTAGCAGATTGCCTTGTAGTTTTTCAATTATTTTACACATCTTTTTCTAGTTCTTAGTCCTTTATAACATCAAATTATTAGGGTAAAAAGAAGTTTTCATATTTGCCAGGTTAAGGCATCGCGAGGCTTGTAGCAATTCGAAAATCCAAATATACATAAGTTTTCGTGGCTTTAATGCCAATTCAAAAATCACTTTCTGATGTGATTTCAACATAAATGAAAAAGTTTTTGTTTAATTTGCCCTTTTTTTCAACTTCTAACCGATTTCAAAATGTTATACCTTAAATTAATCGCAATTTATTTTATTTTAAAATGGCATTAATTACTTTGATATTTAAACAAATTAATTTTGATCAGATTTTTCGTAAAAAATCATTTTTTTTTTGCGAAAATTGACTCAAAATTTGGTTTTTCAAAATTTATATCCAGATTGGTAGGTATGATCTTAGCGTGAAAGTAAACACTTACATTTTTGAAATACTACAAAAAGTGACTAAATAAGAGCTTGATAAAATTTTGCTTTTCTGGAATACTTTGCTTTTTATTGGCAATTTGTGTTTCACTTAATATTCAGCATATTTTATACTCTAATTTCTAAAATGGAATTCAAAGGCATTAAAATGAGATATCACTTTTGAAAATCACTTAAAATTTGGCACCGTTACAGTTTCGCAAAGTTAACTTTCGCTTCATTCAGTTGCAATTCTCAATTAGTTTTAGCGTTGAAGACATTGTATGGCCATTGCAATTCTGGAGATCTTTAGTCTGCTGATGATAAAACTTGGTGGTTCTTGAAATAGTTATACAGATAACCTGTTTACCTCTTTGTGTTGCCTTTGAAATAATCTTCTTGGTTTGACTTAAATTGCAAAAAGTTAGTAATCTAAGCAGATAAATAAGTTAAGATAAATAAGTTAATGCAGATATAAGTTATTGAGCATTTTCAGCCAATTTATCCATTTTGCTCGGAACTGCATGAATGAATCCACCTTTCGATAAAGATATATGTTTTTACAAATCTCTGCACTCGGGCACTGATTGGCTATGAGTAAAACTAGATTTTAGTCTCTAGATTCATATTCAT
Source organism: Drosophila willistoni (assembly GCF_018902025.1). Lineage (NCBI taxonomy): Eukaryota > Metazoa > Arthropoda > Insecta > Diptera > Drosophilidae > Drosophila > Drosophila willistoni. The sequence continues at coordinate 931,021 of NW_025814059.1, forward strand.
ATTTCTCTAGTTTAACTTAGTAAAACTGCAACGACTTAAAGATCATTTAGCAAGACAAAAGTCTTGGGAATGAATATGTCAAGAATACAACTTGGTAACTTTTCAAAAATATACTCTTCCAGTATTAATCTTCAGAAGAATATCCCAACTACGCCTATGATCTTCATATAGATCGCCTTTTGGCCTCTTAAGCCTACGCAGCATCTTTGAATCTTTATGAATTTCTCCCCTCTCCTTTGCTCCGTTCATTTACTAGATCGATAGATTCTCTCAACTGTTTCATCTATATAAATGTCATTGGCTGCGGCTAGAACTACCTACTAACTGTCCAAGGAGATTTTGCCACAACTAATGTCTGCGTGCGGCATCATAATTTGTCATTATTTATTTGCATGTACGCATTACTATGTAGGCAGATTAATTTACCAAAAGAAAAAACCTGGCCAAGGAGTAAGCCATAAATTAGGTCTCTAGGCTTCTTTCTTTCACTTGCACTTGGAAACAGGTTGTGCATCGGTTTGATTATATTCACGATGGTTTTCGTGTAACTATTAGTATGACAAATAAGATCCTCTTGACATTAAATTCTGTGGGAAAGAGTAAACACATTTCGGCGTGGCGTCTAAACTGAAAATGAACTTTCGGTTCGAGTTAGATATTGATGATGATCACCACCGTCTCAGCCCGCCGCCGCCTTGGCCAACCGGCTTTACTAGAGCAAACCATTTAGTTGCGTCTTGTTAGCGTTGGCTTCTTAATGGCTTGTGGAATGTGGCCAGACCATGAAGTCGTCGGTTATAAATCGCATACTCGGCCTCAAAGTGCTCCAAACGTAGCTAGAAGATATTTCTTAGTGCGAGAACCCTGCTGCTTCTAGCGAATAGAATATGGCTAACAGACTAAACCAAACCCAAACTCTGAAAGCCCATCAAAAAAGAGGAAAAATCCCCAATACTAGGATGATTGTTGGTTTATTAATGAGGGTCCTTCATAACGTTTCTTTCTTGTTGTTGCATTCGAAATTTTCCTTGCCTTAATATTTAATCGTCTTCGATTGCATCCTCATCCTCTTCAGGTATGGTTGGCATCGTACGCACTATGACTCCATTGAAAATGAAAACACGCGGTGGTGGAGTCGGCAAAGGACGAGTTACTGGTGGCACAGCAACAGTGTCACCGATATTTTCCTCTGGAACTGGTGTGATCTCTCCCTCTCCCTCTCCGTCTACGACTCCGACTCCGACTCCGACTCCACTCTCGTCTCCGACTCCGACTCCACTCTCGTCTCCACCTTCGCCTCCGCCTCCGTTCTCGTCTTGTAGATTGCCCATCTTATCGCACAGGGAATTGATCAAACAAAAGAGACGAGCTCGAACATTTTGCAAGTCGCGTTGCGAGGACGGAGCACCGAATTCAATTTCTGTATCTGTACCATCTTCGTGGGATTCTGGTCCTTCGGTATTCGCATCCAAAGGATTCATAGTTCTAAATTTGTCTTATAGCCAAATATTCAAAAAAAAAAAAAAATAAAATATTATTTGTTTAAAGATGATTTCTTTGGGTTTGTGTTTTTTGTTTTGTGTACTATTGCTCTTTGGTCAAATAGTAGAAACGAACTAACTAAAAACTGAAATCGAAATGAAATTTGGGAGTACATGAGCTCAGAGGTAACCCAAAATCCAATGTCATGGCCAATGTGATTATACAAAAAATTTCAATTTTGAATTTTGTACAAAATAATTGAAAATCTCGCATAAATTTTTACACCCCTCGACACTTGTCTAGAGCCAAGATTTTTAAATTTCTCTTGCCTGGAACTATTGTGTTTTCTCAACTGAGAGAGTTTCAAACTAATTCTTTAACTATACCATGTTGAAAGACATACAAAATTGTCTTTTAAAAACGTTTTTTTATTTTTGTAGAGTATAAAAATAACATCCTTGACTATTATGTCTGTCCGTCTATATGTTTCTATGCTAACTTGTTCCTCAGTTTTTGAGCTAATGCCACGAAAACTACTTAATGAAGTTTAAGTTTGTGTAATTCTGATCACACAACTATAAGATATAGACATATGCTATATATTATCGAAATATGTATCCTGTGAGATGGATTGTTTTAGGACGTTTTGATGCGATCAATTTTTACCCATATGTTTGTGTTTGAAGGATTAGTATTTAGATATTCGAAAATGAAAACGTTTAATAAACTTTGACATGAACCTTTTATATATTCCTATACATATTTCAATTCCTTTTGAATTTTCCTAATTATTATTTCTAATTCAAAACCAAATACAAATACACATACCGGAAGAAGATTAGTTTTTCAAAAGATTCCTTAAATTCATAAAATATTTCCGATTGAAAATCATGTCTTTTGCAGATGAAAATGCTTTTATTTCACTTTTCATTTTGCAGACTTGAAAATGTATTCATATTTCTTGTTTTATAGTATATAAATTGTAAAGAGATGGCAAATTCTTTCATTTATACCAAAAGGGTATGTCATAGTCGGTGTCATTGCCAATGTGTTGGTCTCTTTGCTGAAATTTCTTGTATCGTCATTGAATACTGTTCTTTTAATAAATAAAAATGCTTTTAATTAATATGCTTCAATATGTCGAGTGGCAGCAGCAGCAGCAGCAGCACCAGCAGGAAAAAGCCAACTCCAATCCGCAACCCCTTTGGATGCAATGTGAATGTGGTCGAGAGGCAGAGGCTTCTCATCTTTATTGTGACTGGGTGGATGGTGGAGGGGCGTTGGTGTGTGTGTGTGTGTTTGTGTGTGCACTGTGTTCATTCATAAACCCACAGGCTAAATTTCAATATTTCATATGCACAATAAGAATTATTCGTTGAAGCATTTACAAAAATAAATAAATATCCCCCAAATCCTTTTTGTGCCCACTTGTCATCGCCGTCGTCGTCATCATCATCATCGTCGGTTGCACGGGTGGGGGTATCGAGCACCGACTCAGTTGTTCGCTTCTTCTGTTGACCTGGACATAAGGACGTCTGTTTCCTTTTTTGCCCATTTAATTTTTAATTATTTAAATGTACATACCTACGAATCCTTTCAGCAAGTTAGTTAAGCCAATAAGGTAAAAGCCATAGACTAAGATGGCCAGTCTCTGTTCTGGCGGAAAGTATCCCCACCATTAGTTGGTCTAATCCTCCGCGAAAATACTTAAGATCTTGTTAACTTTCGTAATGGACTAACAAAAGCTTCTCCTTTGGGTTTTGGCTTCTTCCTAAACCTGAAAAAATTGTTGCCAGACATCCTTAAACTTGAAAAGCGACTGCCTAGTGTGGAGAAGGACTTGTGACTTATTTTGGGTTTGAAGGTCATTAGCTGAAATTAGACATTTGTCTTTCACCTTTCCAAAAGAAACTCGTGGTCAAAGTGCTGATGAACTTGGGATCAAGTTGTGTACAATGTGTTGGCCATTCTTCCGAATCCAAAATTAACGTGAGGACAGCTTTAAAGAACATCCAATTTTATTTTACCTTCAATATGTTTCATTTTTGTTGTCATTTCATATTGTGGATTTATTTGATAATGATTAACTAACGAATGGAATAATGAATGAACAAATTGGCTTAGCTTTATAAGATTTAAACCATTTTTGTTGTTTGAATTTGAAAAATTTTCACGCTATTTTATTTTTTGTAAATTTCTTTCATTTCGGTTATATTTTTAGGCTTTTTTATACATTTATTGCTTGTAATTTTCTCTTTTAGTTGGGCTAACATTCTATATTTTACACATTCTTTTAGCCAGTTTCACAGTTTTGGGTAAATAACTTTACATAAAGTTTTTAATTAGAGGGAAGCATAATGCATTTTAACATTCTTACAATATTCCATTATCTGTTGAGGGATCTGGGAACGTTTTAAGACCCATTCTCTTACTCTGAGATTCTTTGGGCCGTGTTAAGCTTCATCCATTTTGTTTTTCGTCGATCCTATTTGGCCGATTGGTCCTTTGTTGTGGCTCATTTCCTTAATAATAAGTAGCAACGGAAAGTAAAAAAACAAAACCGAAATATTATTATATATTTTTCCCCCATCTTCTTCTATCTGTGTGTGTGTGTGCAAGGTTCTTTCTGGCGGATATTGCACCTGAATGTACATTAAAAATTGTCAATCGTCGAATCGTTGAACATCCCTGTTGCCCACAAGCCTTCGCTCTGGCTCTGGCTCTGGCTCTCTTTCTCTCCCTCCACATTTCGTCCAACTTCATTAGGCATTTTGTGCTGTACAACGAGCAAAAGGCACAAACCGATAAATGCCAAAGAGTAGTAGTCGACTCTCTGTATACCCTTGCAAATACTCCTGACACACAAAAAAGAATTCAGGAAACATTTTTCAAAAAAATATTCTTAGAATCATTTTGTTTGCAGGAAACATCCTTGCTAAGTATCTTAAAATCAAAGAAAGAAGGCAAAGATATATCCTTGCTATAAATTAAGTGGCAAAGGCTAAGTATCGTCTTCAGGATATGACATAGGGATATATTCAAAATGCATCAAAAGGCATCGTAAGGACACTAAGATTAAGATTCCAAACTAAAAAGGAAGACACCGATATAACAAAGACAAAGAAAAAAGGTGGCTTAAATGAGGATAGGATCAAAGGATATGTTTTTGTTTTTGGCCATTTGGATATACCCTGTTGAAAGGTATTGATTGTAGGGTATAAAAAGCATCTGCCTGCCTGCCAGCCTGCCTGCCTGGCTGACTGTTGCCCGCCTGCCTCAAACCCCAAACGTGCAACAACCACAACATCTGGGATCACGTGGAGCAACCCTTATGGATGCATTTAAGGCTACAGTTTCGTGAATTTTATGTTGCATTTTTTCGGCAATACATGAGAGTTTGGGTGGCCAAAAAGAAGGGAGTGGAGGTAGGGGGAATGAGGTGGATTGAATGCGATTGCTGGCATGGGTGGGGATTGGGGAGTATAAATAACAGCGTCAGAGTCAAGGAGATTGGGTGGGTGGTTGTTTTTTTTTTGCTTTTCTGTCATGCACATTTGCATTTTTTATGTTTACACTGCATGTACACACACACACGCACACACCAACACAAAAAAATACTTGCATGTACCTATATGTATATATTTATATATATATATATATGTTTTAAAAAATTGTTATATACCTATGTATATTTGTACCTTCATATGTATATGGCAATGTGAAGAAAACATATTTCCCCTCTCACTCACTCTGCCTCTCTCTCTCTCTCTCTTTCCCTGCCAGACCAATCTACAATTGGGTGCATTTTCTGGCCACCCATTCTCTCTTCATCTATAAAATGGTAAAATAAAATTGATAGCAAAATCCAGAAATTCTGTACATTATCAACAATATTAAGTTTCGTGTTTTGTTTCCACTCCAACTTCAATAGAAGTCACCAAAACACATAATTCTATGAAATATATTTAGACATATATTTAGACAGTGGCGGATCTAGACATAAATTAAGGGGGGTGAAGAGTAAAAAAAAGCTTAAAATATGTCCTTGAAGTGAAAGTGAAATAGCTGCTAAACATTTGATTCTCTAAGACCATTAAGGTGAAGTAAGAACAAAGGATTTTATAGATCTGAATGTTCCAAAAATTGATATTCAAGATATTCACGAATATCTGAAAACGAAAATCCAGTTGAACATATGTCAACAGGAAGTTCAAAGATAAAGACAGACAATCCATGATCATCTCCTTTATTCAAACTTCGTTGATTTGCCAATATTCGACTTATAGAGAACTTTTATATATTCTAGATATAAAAGAGATGAAAAAGGCTTTCCAAATATTTTTAAAGATTTTTTAGAACAGTTTGTAAACTTATTTACTATTTTATATATAAAACAGGAGTTAAAAGGGTTAAAAAATCTCTTCTGGTAGTCTTTGATATAAAAAGAATGGTCAGAGTTTCAAAAATTCATTTCTAATACCTCTTTAGATAGGATAAATAAATACTATATATATATCTTATGAATTCGAAAGTAATTTCAGCTAAACTTAAACCTTTCCATTGATAATATTGATCTTTAATAAGAGGTATAAGTAATTTAATCAAAGAATATAGAAAATTTAGTTGTAAATTTCTTGGAATATGTACTAGGCAGAATGAATATAGAATTGAATGTTTACAGGTGATCAGCTATAAATAAGTACTCTATCTTTATAACACAAGTCACAATAATGTAAATTTGTTAATTCAATTCATAATCAGTTCTTTTTAGACTTATTATTAACTGATTGAGACAATAAACAGTTAATAATGACTTTGTATTCATTTGTGGATCTTGTTTTAAGAATTGTTACCAAATCTTTAGCTAATTAACAAGTAATAAGTGAAAAACACGCACCAGAATTCATTAACGATCATTCGGAGAGGGGGAAGAAGGAGGAGCATGTGGATGGAATGGATGGAAGGTGTCTGTAAACCGCATTGCGTAAACATTTTCAGCCAGAGTTTAAGTTGGAGTTAGGGGGTCCCTGACGGGAAGCTATATATAAAGACCAGTTTCATATACATTCAGGCAATTTTATATACAAATAAAGATACATAAATGTATATACTATATAAAGTATATATATATCTATATATAGCATTTTGCATATGCGGCACTCTGATGTCCAGCAGTCTGTTCTATATGTACATACAACTCTATGTATGTATGGATGTACATGAAACGCACTTTAAGCCTACAAGAGCTCAATGTCCATCCCCAGTAGCAGCATCAGAAGCAGGAGCAGGAGCAGGAGCAACAGCAACAACAACAACCATTCCCTGGCCCTGAGGACTGGACCACCCCATACCACCCCAACCCCCCTCCCATCCCATCCCACATGTCTGCATGTTGTTGCTGTCTCGGTCATATGCCCTGAACTGGATGACGGGCGGTTGGAGTATTAATGAAAATTTCGTACATCGAAATCGCCTCATTTAAAAAAAACATACAAAAAAAAAAAAATAAAAATAAATAAATAAACATGGAAAATGTACCGTTGCGATTTTTAAGGGTTGCATTCGCTCACACACACACACGCACACACAGACAGATATACGAATTCATGCGAAATAACACATTTAAAAATAATATAAAAAAATCAATTTGGTTTTTGAGTTTTTCCTATATCTTCTTTTTTTTAAGACTCGCTTTGTTGCTGATATATAGTAAATAAATGGAAAACACAATGCAATATAGTATACACACATGATGTACACACACACACACACACACACACACTCCAAACACCTTTGAAAAAAAACAAAAACTTTTCATTTCATCAATTATTCATCAATATTTATCAAACGTTGACACAAGAGTTTTTGAACAATTCAAAATTTCTGAAAGAACTTCAAAAGGCTAGGTCGTTTGTGTTTTGGTTTTTGGTTTTCATCTTTTTAGTTTGGCCCCCTCCCTACCCCCTCGCTCGCCTAAAGGGAAGGGAGGCCAAAGGGTTCGATGAATGCATTGTCTATGGGTGTAATTATGATACGTATATGTATATTTGGTTTTATTCAAAAAAAAAATACCACACAAATTGCATGATGTACGTTTATTTAATGTGCATTAAAGAATCCAGTTAAGGTTACAGCTTTGCGTAGTTAAAGATTGATTTTAGATATAGATGTCCTTTAAGTTAGAGACTCTTCTTTTTAGATATTATTGAAGTGTTTTGATAGGTTAAATTTCCGACTCACAGGGAACTTAATGTCAGTTTCTAATATGTCACTTTGTCACAAGAGCTAAAAAATATAAAATCGTTCACATTTTTGGTTTGAAAATTATCTCTTTTGGTTTGGTTTTGTTTGTCAAGCCTCTTGTTTGTCTCCTAAGAATTTTGCTAACTAAAAACACAAATTTTGTTCGTCCTCCCAAGAAGATCGTTTAAGAGGGGGTTTATTTATTTTTTTGTTTATTGCACCTTTTGCATGGAGACTGATGCAGTTTAGACCCGTAGACAGGAGGCCCGGAATGTTAGTAACCGATTTGAACGAAATACTACTTGAACGAATGCTACTTTGAAATCGAAAGATGCAAAAGATTGTGTGATATAGTGTCCGGTATTTTTTATATTGGACGAGTTGCCCTTTTGGATAAATGTTGCTCTGAATCTTTTGGATTTGACTCACATTGGTCACTGAGGCAACAGCCAAAAGAATTGGCAAATGATTTCTTTAGGAAAAAAAGAAAATACTTTGTTAATCCAAAATCCTTTTCAATATCCCTGATGGAACTAACTTTTAGTATTGAATGTTTGCTGTATAACTTTTGTGTTATTTTTTTTTTATTATTTCTTATCTTTTTGTATTATTATTTATAGAGAATACAAAAAAACAAGTGTGGGCACAGCAGAGTGAAATGATACTAAATATACATACATATATTAGAGACAGCTCATTAGTTTTTGTTGAAGTATTTTTTGTATTTTAGCAAGGAATCGATTCACAAATGATCTTAACAAAGCTTTTAACATAACATAAAGTAATACGCCAAACAGTTCTTAATCTTATTTACATAAATCTATATTTTAATTGGTTATATGTTTTATATTTATTAATTTATACAAATCAGTCAGCAACTTAGCGTATTACTGAAAGATATTGCCTTCTCTTTAGCCTGAGGATGATACTTTGGCTCGCAAGGCGTCTAGCCAGCCGGTTTGCATGTGAGAGACAGCTCATTAGTGACAGACTTTTGCAAGGACTACTAGATACTGCTATATACATAACTCGCATTCAACTGGATTAATCGATCAAGATACTCTAACCCCAATTAACAGTCGCTAAAAAAAAGCCTCGCTTCAACTAGAGTAAGCAAATGCTTAAAGTGTTTCACCGTGGGCTTGTAAAAAAGGTTTATAAAATGGTAAAACTAAACAGCAATCGACCATCTAGGTGTTCCAAGATGAGTCATATCCAGCAATGCTCGATTGTTTCTTTAGAAGAATGGGTCCTGTGGATAGATGGAGCACAACGTGGGACACTCAATTCTGAGGGATTCATGATCATTTGCTTGACGACTGCCGAAGACGAATCATCCTTGAACATGACGCTGATCTGAAAAAAGAGGTGAATTTGTATGACGGATGAGCAATCAATTCGATGTGTGGTCAAAACATGATCATGATTTATTCAAAGTATATTTTCAGAGGCAAAGTTAGAGCCTGATAAAAATCAAAACGATGACAAACGATATGCAATATTATTCATACATTTGTAAGCTTATATACAAGTTGTAATCTCGGTGGCGAGGAGGGGACATTCACTTATTAATATCTAAATGGTATTCAAATCGATAATATCTGTCGATTCAGTAGGAGTAGCAAAAGCAGCTGTAGCCAATCAGTTGTACTTTTGTCCTATTTTGTATGCAAATAGCCAATGAGTGAGGCCTTTGTGAGTCATTAAATCAATTCGTGGGGTGCTGTCTCCCTGCCTCCTCTAGCACCTCCTCCTGCTCCTTCTTTTTACTCCTGGGGCTAATTGATAAACTGTCATTCATTCGAACACAAAAAGAAATTTAAATAATTACAATAGTCACAAAAGTAAATTATGTGTTTTGTAATATTATGTACACATAAATGAATTGCAAACAAAAGTAGCCATATATATATATATATATATATATACATATATGTATATAGCTAAATACATATATGAAAGCTGGTTATAATTTAGCATACCCTTTATCGGGAGGGTATTATACTTTCTGAGGATTAATCATTGGAAAGGGTGTTGTAGACGTCGTTGCAGTTGAGGCAACTTTTGATGGGATTGACAATTTGTATTTAGTTTTTCTTCTTGTTTCTAGTTTTTTTTTTTTTTTGGGTATCTCAAAGTCGTTTAAACTTTAGATAAATGTACATATTAATATTTGTGTATGTATTATGTGATTAAAGGGTTTTTACTTATGCCACTCCTGTCCCATACACACATGTATATTCTACGTATGTGTGTGTGTATGTATGTGTGTCTGTGTGTGTATGCAAAAATGACAATAAAATTGCATTAAAATATATAAAGTCAGCAGCAATAACAACAAATATAATAACAACAACAACAACAACACAATGATGTGCAAAAATAATGCAACAATTCACCAACTGGAAAATTGCGGTAATGTGACAGAGAGAGAGAGTGAGAGAGAGAGAGAGAGAGAGATAGAGAGAAAGAGAAAGGGGGAAGAGGATCCGCTTCGCTGGATTTTGCATTTTGCTTGGTCGACTATATGGAATGCGTAACAAAAATAAATAAATTAGTAACAAAACAAAAATTAAACAAAAAAAAAAAACAAAAATTAAACAAATAAAAGCTTAATAATAGAGAATTTTGTATACTAATTATTAATTGTAAATTAATATTCCCATAACTTTTGTTTAACATAAACTATAATACATATAATCAAGAATATGTTATTGTACAAATACACAAAAAATATATATTCGTATCATGGTATATATATATATTTCAATAGTCTAACTGAAATTTCAAGTTAAACTCTGTTGTCCATTAAAATTCTGTTCTTTATCCGATTAGCGTTTATATCAATCAATACTCAAGCCAAAAAATCCACAAAATGTTCAAGTTTTTATATCCTAGTTCCATTTTTTTTTCATCATCCATTTATTTTGCTTAATTTCTAACCCATCTCAAAAAATTACATAAGTATATCTTAATTAAATCCCATATTTTTGAGATCATAAACATAAATGAAACAGTTTTTTTTTTATCTACTATATTATGACCTCCACCGGAGATTGCTTTACAAAGGAACATTTATTTTGTATAGTATTTATTTAGAATGTGTGATCGGATTATATCAGATCAGATCTTAAGTAGTTCAGTTGCACCCAAAAGGACAGTTCGTCCTTTGTAAGAAATGCGAGACATGCCATCTCACAATCCTTCTCATGGGATTTCCACACAGCAGCTAAGATTTCATTCCTTTTCGTACCCAACATAGCAGTCAGCTGATCAGGTCCAAACTGTCTCTCTTTTCCATTCAAAATATGCATATCAAATGTGATTCTTTCGCCACAGATGTTTCTTCTTCTGTGAGCAAAATACCTTGTGGATGACATAATCCTTTTCGATTTCCTTGATGAAACTAACTTTCAGTATTGATGATAACAGATTGGCAAGGATTAATGCCAATAATGTATACATTGTGTAGCTCGGATTCAACTGGATCGTTCTGATTATTGTATCATGAATTGATCGATCGAAAATGAAGTTGTTAGATCAATAATTTTCATATTATCCAAGTTATTATTCTATTATAATAACTCTATAATAATATTCATCATCTATTTTTGTTACAAGCTTATTTTGGTCAATTCTCCTCCGATGTTTATAAAATATATCTCAAAATTATCTCATATTTGAATTGCGGTATTAATTTCAAACCGATTTCCCAAATCGTATGATCACATTACCATAAAATACAAAAAACCCTTGTTTAGCGACCACAATTGGTTCCAGCATTTTGGTTCGTTATTCGTTATTAACCCATAATAATTTGCAGACGATTTCGTTGATCCACAATCCTTTTCGTTACCCTAAATGGAGTTACCTTTCGAATTTTGCTTCATAGTGACAAATTGTTTATATCGCTTTTTTTATAAAACATACAAATTTAAGAATATCAATGGCCTTTTATTCGCTAACTTTTCTGTTTTCTATTAATTGAGCTATATATTCAAGGAGTAGAATATATCCCAAGGATCGTTCTACTAAAGGAGACTTTAGCCAAGGACTGGATTATATCCCAAGAATTGTCTTCTTTACATTAGCCAAGGAAGACTGGATCTGTTTGCCGATATTCCAGAATGCATCATTTAGCCAATGTGACCGCTTGGCAAAGGATACAAAATATTCCAACAATTGCAAATCCAGGCCCAGCAGAGAAGCTGCTGCAGTTGTTGCGTTTCGCGTTAACGGCTTCTGCGGCTGCGGCTTCTGCTGCTGCTGCTGCTGTTGCTGATTATGTTGATGACGACGCACAAGCAACAAAATAATCGAATAATTTAAAATTAAAAAAACGAAGTGGAACGAGAAGAAAGAGAAGATATGTATACAAAAAAAAAATTCAATCGACATACAGTGCAGACTGGACAGGACGGGACGACATCGGCGACAGCGGAGGACAGTGAAAGGACTGTGGGCAGAGTGGGGCAGAGTTGACTGAATTCTGTATTAATAGGGCTGCTAATTATTGATGGGGGAGACCCAGTCAGGCAGAACCAACCCGACGACCGTTGGGGTTGTTGGGGTTTGCCAAACGCCAGAGACAGGAGTGGAGTAGAGAGTGTGGAGTGGAGAGTGAAGTGGAGAGTGGAGTTTGAGAGCTCTTTATAATGAGCATTATTTTTATTTCATTTTTTTTTTTGCATTTATTTTGCTCTCTGCGTAGTGTGTTTGGCGGGTGTTAACAAAAAACAAAAAAATCAGTTTCGAACATGCTTTGTCAACAGCAACACACATTTGAAAAATTTTCGTTTTAGTCGCATAAGTTTTTGTTTTTTAATTCCCGATTTTAGTATAGTATTACAACACATTGGCTTGGCACTTGTCCCGTGGCGTCGCGGCGTGTGTAGAAAATTTCTGTCTGCCGCTCGAATCGTTTGAACACGTTAGAAGTGAGTCACAGAGTGAGAGTAAATGAATGTCTGAATGTGTTTGTGTATGTATGTGTGTGTGTGTTTGGGGCGAACTAGGCCTAAGCTCCAAATTAACAAAACTCCCCATCCACGATATATACATATCCGACTGAATGGGGGGGGGGGGGAGGAGGATGAGTATCTCTCCTCTATTAATGAGCAATCTACCCCTATATTACAGTGATAAACGATTACCTCCCCAAAAAATTGCCCCCCATCAGCCACCCATCCCCATCCCCACCCCCTCACCTCTACTCTATACTCTATTTCTCTATTACGCTGACGCCGACGTCATTTTGCTATGTTTTGTGGTTTTGTGTTATCGTTAGTTAGTCGCTGGCGTTGTTGATGCATCTGATTATCACAAATTAGTTTAGAAAACTCCGTTCTCGTGTTCGAAACAAGCTACAAAAATTCTGCGCATTTTCGGCAAAACAAAAAGAGAAAACAAAAAAAAAAACAAAAAAACATCCTACAATTCGTAGTGCAAAACGGAAATGTATATAAATTTTTTGTTAGTTTTTTTTCTTACTGTTTGCCTATGGATATTACGTATACGCACCGTTGTACCTTAACTCTAAACGTTTATTAATTAAAGGATAATACCAATTATTCAACTGTGATTCTGATCTAAAGTTCGTTTTCGAAAAATGTGTGTTTAATTTCTTTCTTTCAAAATTGAAATGAAAATAACATACAGTCAATTGTATGCTGAAAAATAATATTAGAAAAAGTGCATTTTACATATGTATGTATATAGATATCTACATAAGTGAAAAAAATTGGATTAATTTTCATGTCTGTCTTTGTCGGTTTGCAATTTTTTGGCAGAGTTTTTTGTGTAGTTTCAATTATTCGTAATGGAAAGCTCAATAGAAACAAAAACTTTTGGTTTTTGTTAAGAATTATAATAGAAAAGGAAACTTCAAGTCTTAAGTGGTGGAATCGAATACAGTGCTGGATTAGGACAGGATCAGGGCATGTTGCAAATTTGAAGATTAATGTCCAAAGTGAAAGTTATGATAGGAATTTTCATTTTCATTCACAAAAGTTTTGCTGACTTGGCCTTTTTTTAGACTGTATTTTTGACAATTTCTAAAAGATTTAAAAAAGTCATATCTGAATTTAATCGCAATTGAGGAAATGTTAAAATGGCATCAAACAATTGGACATTTGAAAAAAATTATTTTGAAATCCATTTTTTTGCAAAAATTGGCAAAAAATTAAATTTTCAATATTTTAATGTAGGTTGAAAGATATTAATCCAGATTCAAACTAAACACATGAATTTTTTAAATACTCCACAAATTGAATCTAAATTAGAGCTTGATGAAATTTCGGTTTTTTTGAATACTTTGCTTTTCATTGAGATTTTATGTCACGCTCGAAAGGATTACTTGATTTTACATTCTAGTTCCAAAACATAAAAAGTATTTAAAGCATTAAAATGAGATATCACTTTCGAAAATCGATTGAAATTCGGCAAACTTACAAATTAGGAAAGTTATAAGTTTTTAAGAATTTTGCAATTTTTTATGATTTTATACATTTTACTTCACTCTAGCTTTTGCCTTTAATAAAAATGTTTTCTTCTTTTCAATATATTAGAAGTTTGCTGGAATGGCAGCTAAAAGTCGAACTCGAAATAAATAGATACTAAAATCTGATTAGGCAATCGAATTTATTGAAGAGACGATAACTTAATCACACGGAATACTCGTTTTCATTTCCTTTGCCACTGAGAGTATTGAATTAATCGAGTAAGTTTCGTCTCATAAAGCTTAAACAAGTTGAGGATCATAATTCAATAAAGCGAAAATTAGTGCTTATTGAATAGAATGACAAATACTAAGGCGAAAATTAGTGCTTAGTATTTGTCATTTTATTCTTAATGTGTTAACAATTATGAAATAGAAAACTTTTCTTAGCTTTTTGTTTGTCTTGCTCAAATTAAAGTACATATTCTTATACAGAATACGAATAAAGGATAAAGTATTTTATGTTTGGGTAATTTTCAAAGTATGTTAAGCGTTGTTAATTAGCAGAAAGGGCGTGGCCCACTGATTGCTTATAGAATTTTAGGAATATCCTAATTTTTGTTGCTGTTGTTGTTCTCCTTAGGTTGTAAGTCCTTTATTTAAAGTTGTATTTCAATGCCAAATCGAAGCTTTAAATTATCAACAACATCATCTATTTGCTGCGAAAGTTCTCCTCACTTTAACATCTGTTTGGTAAAAATCTGTTCGCCACCTAGTCTAGTCTAGTCTAGTACATAGACATAGACATAGACATAGATATAGATATAGATATAGATATAGAGACATACCCCCTACTCTGTGTGGACTACTCCGACCCGACCTCGTTGGCAGCAAAAGTTTAGTTAACCATTTTTGTGTGATCTATATTCTCTGGCAACCGAGAGTTTTGCCTGTTTTCCTATTTTTCTTTACATCTATTTTTTTTGTTGTTTTGTTATTTTCTGGTGTTTTGTGATGTTGTTGTTGTTGTTGTTTTTGGCGCTTGCGTTTGTGTGCCGCTGCTGCTACGACTGACGCGACGCGACGACGACGAGACGAAGGTTCGTCTTGAATGAAAGTCAAAGTAAAAACATGGCCAAAGCAATAAAACAAAAACCTAAACAAAATGTAAAACGAGGCAAAAACGAAACGAAAGCGCCAACAGTTTGCTAAGGCCAAAAGCAAAACAAAACAAAACATTGCGGAACAAAACGAGGAAATTCCCCGTCGGGATGTGGCAGGGGGATCAGGGATAGATATGGCGGGGTGGGGGAGGGTGTAGAGAAAGGGGGCCTGTTGCCGGGAAAACAACCATCAAGACAATGCAGTTGAAGGCAAAAAAAAAAGAAGAAAGAAAAAGAATCACCAAAAAATTATCAAGGAAAGAGGGAGAACTGCGGGCAGGGCGGGACAGGAGGAAGGTGGGAGTCAAAATAGGGTACAAAAATAGGGGAGGACGAAGCAAAGAGTTGACGGCGGGTCAGGTGCGTTGCCGGGTTGAATGCACGGCATGCAAAAGAAAAAAAGAGCAGTACGAGGGAGGGGGTGGTCCGAGAAGGGGCTATATGTATACACATATCTATTTATGCAGGCTAAGGCGAGACAGCTAGCATTTTTGTTTCGCAACTCCTCCGCGCTCTTTCCTTACCTGCTGCTGCTGCTGCTCTCTTTCACACAATTTTTATCTCACTCCCTCTCTCGCTCGTGCTCTCTCTCTCTCTCTCTCTCTCTGTCTCCTTTTTTGTGTTGTGCGGGTCGTGCGCATGCCCTGTGAGTGTAAAGAGTCTCCTTTGGGCCATGCAATCACAGTGGATGCTGCAAGCATACAGAGTACGGTGGGTGGATGGGTAATTGGGTGGGTGAATGTTGGGTGTTTACAGGTGCAATTTATTTATTTATTTCAATTCATTTCCTCTTTTGTATGTGGAGGCTACATAAATGAAAACTCATTTCCCTTTGATGTTTTACTGTTGGTTTTTCTTTTTTGCTCTCGAACGGACACTAGCAGTGCGCACGTGAGAGACAGAGAGAAAGCTACAGAGATGGAGTGAGAGTGAGAGAGAGATTACTCGTGCTCTCTTTCTCTCACTCTCTCTCTCTCTCTCTCTCTATCTCTCTGTGTGTGTGTGTGTGTGAATCGGTTGCTGCGCGATAATGAAAAAGTATAATGCACCAAAAGTGACAAGGCTGTAAATTAAGCAATAACAACCGGGAAATGTGTACACTCTGTGCTATATGTATGTATGTACATATGTACGTACATACATCATATGTATGAATAGATGTATATGCACACATGTGCACACAAAAAAAGGTTCCTTATATACATACCTATGTATGTAGTTCTCGGATTATATGCCGCTATCTGCATAACTTGGTTGGTTTGGTTGGGAGACCGTTTAGCCAGAAGCCATCCATGAGCGTCCATGTGAGAGTTTTTCCTCACATTTATGTCTGTGTGTGTGTGTGTGTGTGTGTGTATTGGTGTGTGTGCTGCTGCTCCTTTATATCAAATTAAAAGCCTTTTCATTGCAAATTATAAAAATGGTAATCGCGACTCCTCTACCTTTCACACATACATATGCATATGTGTTCACATACATGACTCTCACACAGACATACATATGTAAATGAATTTTAAATTTTTAGCCCTTTTTAATTCATGAACTTTAAGCACTTGAAAAATCAAGCCAACAACCATAACTGTCTACAATTTTTTGAAAAATGCCAAAATGTAAAACAAAAGATCTTTTCACAAATCCATTTCTTTTACCAAAAATTCTTTAGAGTGTTATGTGAGGTCCCTTCATACTTTCTTTCAGTGGTTTTAAGTAGGGGGGAGTTGCATAGACAAAAGCTCTTTTCAGGTTAAAAAACTAGTCTGCATAGGAAGCACTCGTTGGTTCTTTCTTTTCGTTTTCTCTTTTTTTGGGGGTGCGAAAGGTCGTAGGTCGTAGCTGCATCTCGTCTCTTTAAATGTAGGAATAGGACAGTCACTAACATTCATGCTTTTCTGAGCTCACTCTGTGAGTTCTGTCCACCAGCTAAAATGTTCTGTGTGCAACGAGTATTGCAGGCAGGCAACGACAACTAAAACATTGTTGGAACATTATTTGATCGACAGATCAAGCCCTACTTTTGCTGCAACTTTTTACACTTGTTTAAATGTAAATCAATGAGTTAAAAAGTCCTCACAGTTAACAAAAGAAAAACAAAAGAAATGTATACCATATATAACCTAAAAAACCACTTCAAAAACATAGCATACTTTTCAGCGTAGAAAAAAAAATTGGAAAATCATTTTTTTTAAATACTTTCAATGTAAAATATAGAAATTTGAATTTTAAAAGAATTTAAAAAAATAAATAAACAGTGGAAAATAAATTTGTAAATTTAAAGCATCAAAATGCAAAATAAAAAAAAAATATGCTATGTCTCACAACTCCCAAAAATTATGTCGCACATTCAAATATTTATGCATTTTTTGTTATGCCAAAGATAAAAAGTTTTAAGATATATAATTATATAAACCATTGAAAATGAGGTTCTTTTGGGACAAAATTAAAAGGAATTTACCCTCAAAATGTTGCTACAGGCTTTGAAAAGGTTAAGTTTAGTACATAGTTGATCGATTCTATATACTCGATTTGAAGAAAACACTAATTTTTTATTGTAAACATCCAACTTCTTGAACTATTTAAAAGGCAACCCTCGTTAGTTCACTAAAAAGGGAATTTCCTTTACTTTTTGACAATTAACTAATCTAAATCCCAACTGAGGGTTTCAATTTCAGACGTCATTTTGCGTATTCATTTATGAGAAAGGGCATTAAAACTTTGGCATGAATGAAACATTCTTGTACTCTCAAGCATTCAACAGACAGTATCCGGGTAATTCCAAAACGAATGTACAATCAAGAAAAATGTTTTTATAAATTTAAATTTACATCGATCGAAGCAGTGGCCGAAACACAGTATGACAATATCAACTATGCCATTGATGTTGATCGAGAATTATATAGTTTTGGGTTACCAACGATATTGCAAATTTTGTATTACCTCTTGGATCGAGAAGTGTATAAATACGCTCTCAAGCCGGTTTCTTTAGCTAACAAAGCTCACCCACATATACACTCGCATTGAAGTGTACACAACCATACAAACACGAGTGTTTATATGTAGGTATAGATATACTCAACATGTTGAACGAAACCGGCTTTTTTTTTTTTGCTTCTTTTTTTTTTTTTTCTTGTGAGT
Source organism: Drosophila willistoni (assembly GCF_018902025.1). Classification (NCBI taxonomy): domain Eukaryota; kingdom Metazoa; phylum Arthropoda; class Insecta; order Diptera; family Drosophilidae; genus Drosophila; species Drosophila willistoni. The sequence goes on from NW_025814059.1 coordinate 949,477, forward strand.
GATTCAATTTATCTTTTGAAACTATTCCTAAAAATACTCATTAAATGGCAATATCCACTTTTGCGATAGGTTGGTTGTTTGGTGGGTTGGTTAATTCGCCTGCCTGGAAGTACAACACTCGCGAAGGCCCTCATCATTGATAGCGAGAGAAGAGTGAGAGCAGAGTGAGTTTGTCCCACTGCACGATTCGTGTTGAATCTAATAAGTTCCTAACCTATACCACCAAGCAGCAAGCAGCAAGCAGCAAGCCATCCAGCAATAGCAGAAATAAAGCAACAAAGCAGAAAATTAAGGGGCACTCGTTTGCTTTCAAGACCGAACAAGAGCAAGATTTTAAGTTGGATGAGAGCGAGCAAATGAGTGAGAGAGAGAGAGGGGATGCGGAGGAGGGTGTCGAGTTGAGTTAAGTTTTTTGGGGTGGAGGCGTTTGAAATAGAGAGAAAATAAACTGTTTTTATATTTGCCACACGTATACGCCATGTGTGACGTTTGTGTCCGTGTGTGTGTGTGTTTGTATATGTTTTCTGCGCGGGCGATGATAATGTGCATCTGTATGTTAGAGAGACAGAGAGAAACAGTAGAGAGAGGGAGAGGGAAACGTAGAGAGAGAGAGTAAGAGAGTGTTTGTAAGACTTTTTTTTTGTTTGTCTATTGTACCGGCATACAAAATCTAAACAGCCGGCAAATATTTTTGTCTACATTCTGCTCTCTTCCTCTGTTTGCTTCCACTGAAGCCGCCGCCGCCGCCCCCCTTGTATTGCAGTTTTCTCTTTGGATGGGTATATCTTGGCTGTTGTTGTTGTCTTTTCGTATTGGCGCCAAATAAGTATTTTGAATTTCATGCCCCATGATTGTTTTGACTGTGTGTGTGTGTGAAGATACATATATTCCTACAACGTTGTCACATTTCAGATCTAAAAATCTTAAATTTAATATATTTTTAAGTCAATCATACTTTTTCCCATGAATTATGTTTAGGATAATATGTACATATGTAGCTATATATTAAGTATACGTACATATGTATGTACATATATTATTGATAAACATTCACACACTCTGTTCCCCTGTATAGAAACTTATAATTAGAGTCATTAAATTTGGTATGTAGACGTGTCTAGTGTGGGTACTTACACCGGCAATATTTAAGCAATTATATTCATTATTTGTCATCCGCATACTATTTGTGTATGTGTGTGTGATAGATCGTTTTGACTAGATAAACAAAAGTTGTTCATACAGAAGGGAAAGGGGGGATAATATTCACATCGACTCGTCTGTCAAGAATCAGCGACTGTATAGTTTGTTATATTATACTACTCTTCAGTACTAAAATTATTATTAAAGAAAATACTCTCGATTTACATATATGAAGTATTTTCTAACCAAAAATTTTGGGATCAATTTCAGTTGGATGCCTAATGTAATGATTTCAAAGAATCTTCCTTTTTTATTTGTGAAGAGTTAAATTAAGTCAAGTGACATAAATAAGCTTATATAGGGTATATAAAAGTCGATGAGTTTATTCTAGCAAAACAAAAACACAAAAAACAATTGACAAGCAATAGAAAACATTGGCAAAATAACAGAAATTCAACTTCTTAATCTTCTTTTCATAGAATCTTTAAGTGAAATGGGTAATGATGATGATGGCTTCAAATCAGGAATATACCCGCATGCATACATACATACATACATACATATATGTATATGTATGTATGTGGTTATTCGCGTCCTCATCTTTTTTCCAGTTGATTTACCCAATTCTAAGCTCTCGCACTTTTCACATCGTAACACTTTTACACCTAAAAAGGAATAAAACGGAGTCTCTCGCAAACTCCGCAGAACCATGAATATAGAGCTAATAGCTCTAGCTCTATGGGAGCCATGGGTGGGGGAGATATATGTATGTATGTATGTACATATCTATATATGGATCTGTATCTGTATCTGTATGTATGTACAAGGCAGACTTGTCGCAGCTCCTCATGCATGTATGTATGTATGTACATACATATGTATGTAGAGAAATGACTGAGAGCATTGCGTGCCAATGTTTAACTCTTCACTGCTTGCTTTTGCCCGAAGTCCACCCAACAACAACAACAACAGCAGCAGCAGCAACAACAACAACAACAACCAACGTGGCGGCGCACCCCCCAAAAATTCCCTCAAACCAAAGCATACTGCAAAGGCACGCGACGTCAGCGTTGATGTCGACAGCGACGCGTGCGTCGTCGCGCGACTAGCACGTATACACACACACACACACCACAGTCAGGCACTCATGTATACATATAGAACCACACACATATACAGCAGGTTCAAACATACACCTCCAAGTTTCTTTTTTTGCAAAAAATATTTTTCGCCAACGCTTTTGTTGTTTGCTTTGCTTTATGTTGCTCTCTTACACGCACACACACACACACACACAGAGATACATGCACCCGCAGCAGTCTTGTCTGCTCTCTCGCTCTCTCTGTCTTACTCTCTCGGCAGGCTTGGAGTCGTCGTTTCTCTCTCATTGTGCCCTGGCTGACTGGCCCCACATTCACACATTCGCTTAGCCCGTCATCGTCTTCTTTTTTTCGCCTTCGCTTCGTTTCATTTATTCAGTATATTGTGTGTGTGTGAGTGTGAGTGAGTGAGTGTGTTGTCTGAGCACGAAAGTTCGTAAAAAGCTTTTGTTGGCTCTTCAATGCCGCCACCGCCTCCGCCTTCACCGTTGCCACAGCCATCCTCTGCCCCCCTCATCGATCAGATGTGCTTTTTTTTTAAATATGTTTTTTTTTTGTTTCTTTTTTTGCGCGCCGCTCTCTCGGAACACCACTGCCGTCTGTACGGTATACGGTGTACAGTGTATACCAACGTTGCTCTGCCTAAGCTGGCGCTGGCTTGGGCAGCGTCGTTGCCGTCGATTTCATGGGGTTCTTGAGCGTATGCAAAAGATTTTTGCACATATTCATCTTTTTGGCCGTTTTCGGTGCGTTTCGTGGAGCTCGCGCGCATAATTTACCGTGCGGCGACGGTTTTTCGCGCTAACACACAAAAAACTTTTCCCGTCTTTGCCAGTCCCTGTAGACTCTGTGTTTCTCAGTGTGGTTCTTTATAGTGTATCTTTTGTCCATATATATATATATATAGATGTGTGTTTGTCTCTCTGTGTGTGTTGTGTGTTTGTGTGCTATGCCTTCATCTTCTACTCGATTTTCGTCAGATTCCTATACTTCATCTACACACATACTAAGACACACACACACACAGAAACACACACAACCGTCGTCTGGCTACGTTCTGGTCTTATTTTTTTGATAATTTTTTGTTTTAGTGTGTGCTTTGTTTCGTTTACTTGAGAGAGTGCTTTTGCATACGTTTACCCCCACGTATGTGTAGAAATGTTGTACATACATACATACAAATATATATAAATATATATATGTACATCCCAAGATGCGTATGTGTGCAAATATAAGAAGGAAAATTAAAAAAAATAAAACCCCCCCACCCTTAAAAAAACACAAAAAGAAAAGTATTCTAAAAAATTCGACATCAACTATTTTTCGCAAGATTTTTTAGTTGAAGAAAAGAATTTAACTTTGTGTAAATGTGTGTCTGCTTGTGCATTCGTGTGTGTGTGTGTGTGTGCCTGGTGTGTGTGTGTGTAGATGCAATTGTCCTTTATCGTCTGTAGGAAGCGGCCTTGCAAGTTTTTGGGGCTGTTCAGGCGGTTTAAGGGCAACTTTGGATCCCTCTTAGCCAAGGCGGGGAAATGGTATATTAAAGTCGACCAAAATGTATACAACAAGCATAAGAAAGCGTAGCAGACAGCATAAATTATAGATGGATATATAATATTGATCAGCGAGTCGATCTAGTCATATCCAACTTTCTGTCCGTCTGTATAAATGTATGGAACTCTTAATCTAAGAAAGTTAGAGTCACTAGTTTTGGTATGTAGACTCCTTTAAAATATACAAAAATCAAGTTTGTTTCAAATTTTTGCTATATCCATTTTGTCCATGTAATTCGAGAAGTTAAATATTTTTTAAATATTAATAGAACAAATTTAATACTTTAATATTGTTATTTGGCTAACAAATTGCTTTAGTTATGCGTTTTTATGCATATAAGATTTCTTAGTATATAAACGTTTTTCGCTAGGATAATCAAAAGCTAAAAATTTGACCGCTAGGTGCGCCATTGTTGATTATAATAGTTACGTATTTGCTATACGTCGTAAATTTCTGATCATACCGAAAGCGGATTAATAACTTACTTTGATTTATTGTGTTGAAAATTGTTATAACTTTTGATTTATTAATCTTTAAAAGTCTTTTTGAAGGTTATATTAGATGATTATGTTATATATATCTAAACGAACCTTTTAAATAATGTATAATTGTGATGTACTTTTTGTTGACTAAATTATGTCAAATTTTTAAAACTGAATACATACAATTATACATATGTATAAATATGGGGATATATAGTCACAGATCACCCTCCACCACCCACACAAATGGCAATATAGCCGTCGGATAACATTATGGATTGAGAGTTAAAGGATATATATGGTATATGATATAGTATTTTAACCATTAGCCAAAGCAAACTATTAGTCTTAACTATTTGCCAATTTCTTCGTTTGTTTATTGCCAAAAAATTGCAAATACTTTTTTACACTTACTAACATAGATGTATAACCGTGTGTGCTGGTTTGTGTATGTGTGTGTGCGTGTGTTAATGTGAAAATTAGAGTAAGTGAGGTGAATGGTATAAGTTTGATTTGGCGGCACGATTTACTTTTTTTTTTGGTTGTTTTTGTTTTGCATTAAGATAGCAGCCGTACAAGAGATATTTCTATGCTTGTGTGTGTGTGTGTGTTTAGATACGATACATACGTTTTGTTTGTCGGGTTGCCATATACTCCTCACTCCTCACTCGCCACTCCAATACCCCCCGCCGATCTCTCAGCACTCTCTTTACTCCAGCTACCCTCGCGGTGACCCACTCTCGTTGTTGTTTTCTCATCTAGGCGGCATTTTGAACTTGAAAATTTTTGTTGTTTGGCTCGTTTTGCTTGCACAAGCCCCCCGCCTTGTACCCTGCCACGCCTCCCTTAGTGCCTTAGTCTCATCCCCGACCACCAACACCAACACCAGCACTCACTAGGCAGACGTGACGACCTGACCCCCTCTCTTATTAGTTTGTTGTTATGCTTTACCTGTTACCGGCATTGTCCTTTGGCCCTCTTTGTACACACACACACACACACACACACTCTCTCTCTTTCTGTCGCTCTCTCCCTCTAACTCTCACTGTGGCTCATTCATATTATTTGCTTCTTTGTTGTTTAGGCAATACGTGCGTGAGTGTAGAATTAGAAGTGTGCGTATATATGTATGTATGTATGTGTGGGTGTGCATGTGTGTTGGAAGTTTAGGAACATGTGTGTATGTAAGTGTGCGTGTGTGTTTGTGTGTGTACTGAATTCATATTTTGGCAACAGGAAGTAAGCAAAAACCACTACGAATCAATGCGAAATTTTTGGAAAATGAAAAATGGGAAAATGAGAAACACAGAGGGCAATCTGGTAAATGCCATGTTAATACAAATATATATACAAATTATATACATATATCACAAATGCATATGTATGTGTATATTTATATTATCTATGGGCAAAAACGTCGGTTTGATTTAAGTTAATACCGACGGTTTAATTTTTGTTCTTTGTTTTTTGAAGGAAATATATCATAAACTAACTGTTTTATCAACTTTTCTCTTTTCTCTATCTGTTTCTCTCTCTATCTCTCTCTCTCCCAACTCTTTTGCACTATCGCTCTTTCTTTCTCTCTTTCTCTCTTTCTCTTTCTCTCTTACAGGTGCTTTTTGACTGTTTGGAACATTTTTAAAGATTACGTTAAAACGTTGTTGATATTTAATAAAAAATATTATTTTGTTAATTATTAAAAAAAAAAATTAGTAATATGAACAAATAATAATAATAATAATACATGGAAAATATCATTATAATAATAATATAAATAATAATAATAATATAAAACAAATAATATTGCAATCATTTCATAATTTTTTCATTTATATATATTAATATATATAATTTCAACAAACAACAACAAATTCTACAAACAACCAAAACAAAAAAAAAACGCAAATGAATAGTTAACTTTAAGTTTGTACGGGAAAAAAACGCAAAAAAGAGATTTTTAGTTAGTTTCTCAAAATTTAACAAACAAAATTCACAACAAAATTTGGAATACAACAACAACAACAACAACAACTACTACCACAACAACAACTTCAACCACTGCAACAACAACCAACCAGCAACAGCAACAATAATAGCAACAACAACAAAATAAAAATAATAATAAATAAAAACAACAACCGAAACACAAATAATAATAATAAAGTTAAAATAATACGAAAGCAAAAAGGATAATAGCAAAAAAAATAGTAACCATAACAGAAAAAGAAACATAATAATTCAAATAAATTAAAAAACAAAAACAAAATAAAATACAACAAAAATAAATAAACCAGAAACAAGAACGAAACGAAATTAAACAAGCAACAAACAACAAAGAAGCAAACAAACAACAAAGAAAACAAGCAACATAAAAACATAAAATAAATAAATAACAAAGAAACAACAATAAATCCGAAACCGAAAAATACGAAAATAGTTATCAATAACCGAAACCGAAACCAATAACAACAACAACAACAACAAAAATAGCACAAATCATCAACAACAACAACAACAACAAGAGAACGAAACAACAAATTTATATAGCCCCCAAAAGGATATATATATATATATATAGAAATATATATATATATGATCAGGAAACTCAAAGCCCAACCACCCACGCCCATAGCCGTTAACACGAAACTACCACAAAACAAACACCAAAAAGACATCAACAGCAACAACAACAACAAAAAGGAAAAACAACAACTGCAATAACTAACTTAAAAACAAAAGAAAAAAACAAAAACAAAAAAAAACAAAACTAAAAAAACAGCAAAAACAAAAAAAAGAAAACTAAACCCAAGAAATAGCTACGAAACAGAAGTGAAAAGCAAACAGAACGAAAGCAAAACAAAACAGAAACACAACAGCCGAAATAAAAGCAATCAAAAACAAAGAAAGAAAAAATATTAAACAACCAAAAAACAAAAAACAAATTAAACAGAAAAAACTGGAAATAGCCAAAATTTGTTAAATTTATTTCTGTTTGAGCAAAAACCTAAAAAGAAAAAAGTGGAGAAACAAAAAACAAAAATTTATTGATAAAAAAAAATCGTTTTTCTCAACGTTTTTTTTTCCTTTCAACTTTTAAATTTTTCGTCTTAAAAAATTTGCGTTCCGACAAAACAACAAAAACAAAAAGCAAAAAGAAAATGTTCTGAACGATGTCTGAAGAAACAATTTCAAAGCAAAAGAAGAAAAAAAACTTTAAAGCCAAAAACTGAAAACAAAAAAACAAGGTGAAAGACAAACATTTAACTAACCTTTTTTTTGCGCGGAAACCAGCAAAACCAGAAGAAAGGCGCAAAGGAGACGAAGCGATAAACAATATATAAAATAAATATCACGATATCTTTATTCAAATTAATAAAAGAAAAACAAAAATTTTGAAATTGGCAAACACGGAAACACATATTACAAAGCAAAAACAAAAAACGACAAAAATAAAAAGCCAAAATCCCAAAAAAAAAAAATAAATAAGACATAAAAACAAAACAAAAAAAAAAAGAATTTCGAAAAATTATCAACTAAGATTAGTAGTGAAAACAAAAACAAAAAACAAAAAGAAAAGAAACTTTCAGATTAAATATTGTATACCATTTATGATAACTAAAATCACACCAAAAGACCAATTACCGGCTAAAAAGTGGGCGTATTTGAGAATTTGCAGTTTATTGGTAAGAGAAAAATTCCGGCGAAAACAGTTTGAAATTTAACACTTTGGCCACTTACGGAACAACAATACCAAATTCGGTAAGTACACTTTTGTTTAAAATCGTATTAGCCATATAATCTAATATATATCCACGGATAGTCCAGAGGAATATCATAATTTGCATAAGTTAGAATCAGTGATAAGAAAGGATTGTGACCAGGTTGTGATACTGTCCAAAACAAGTTAGTTCATTCCAATTGAAAATAGCATCTATCTTATCTAAGAGTACTTTTCCATATCCTGAAAATATTCATTTTCTAATTATTATTTCTTGGCGCAAACTTGTTAATATTTATGAATCTATATTTGTTTCGATTTGATAACCATGGAATATATCCTTTATTAATCCGCACAATGAACAGATTGTTACATTCAAAACTATAGTGTGATAAAGATAAAGATCTTTATAAAGATAAAGACTTCAAATCAATGGGGGAAATCGGTCATTGTGGAGAGAAAATATCCTAGATTTTGAGGTAAAATCTCGATTTTTTTGGTGGTGTGCCCTTACTTAGCCGTTTGATGGTCTATTGGACAGTAGTTAAGCTTCAGAAGAAAATTGTGGTCGTCACTTTTTGAAATATTAATACAAGAAAAAAGAAGAAGGCGCAAGAGAAGTCATCCGATGTTGTTTGGCTCTTATTTTTTTTCTAAATGAAAAACTTCGATTGTATACCTTTAGAATTAATTGTGTTAAGTCGAGAAGATGATATCGGACATATGGGCGCCGTCACAATTGAGTGCCATACGGGCATTTTCCAACACTTCGGCGAGCGTTTCGGGCGATAAATTCTCGCATTCGTTTCGGATATGTTCCTTGAGGGCTTCCAAGGTCTCAGGCTTGTTGATCTAAACACGGGACTTCAAAAAACCCCATAAAATGAAGTCCGGGACCGTTAAATCGGGCGATCTGGCGGGCCAGTGCAAACGCGAAATTAAGCGACCCGGAAACGCGTCCATCAGAATGTCGGTTGTTATTCCGCGTTCTTGGGGAGTGTATCGCTCCATGGCTTATTCACTTGTATTCTGTATCTGTCTAGTCCACAAATGTCAAAACAGATTTGATATAGGCGGCCATTTGCAAAAATGAGAGCATCTTCCAATAGGTTTCTTTTGCGCCAACTTGTAGAATATAACAAAAAATACTTTATCTAGGCGTTAATACAGAGTTGTTGACTTATTTGATCAGTAATTACTTTACATATTTAAGTTTTATTTCATATTTAACTACTGCTTTTATTTATTAGAATTTTTGATTAATTTTTTTTTGGTATCTAAACGAATTCTCTACTATTTATACGTACATACACACATACATGGTAACTGAATAGTGATATTTTTGTTATCGCCTTATTTTGACCTAACCAACATGATAAGGTAATATATTTTGAAATACTCAAGAAATATGGAGTCCTTTCTTTTTACAAATACATATATTAATAGATTGATTAGTTGAATAAAATCATTTTAGGTTAAAAAAAATCAGTTATTTTTAAAATATTACAACTTTGAATTTCACAACATCATATGGTGCTATTATTTTCACCGCAGCTGTATGTCATCTGTTTGATAAACTAGTTTTATTTTGGCTTACTTTGGGATTCCCCCGAATGAAATTTGTGAATAGTTTTTGAATTGATTTAATGCCAATTCTAAAGAATAAATTTCATTTAAATACTAATTTGGCAATCATTAAATATTGAATAGCCATTTCGATTGACAAAAACATTCCCAATACGTTTGAAATCTATTTTTTTTGTTCATTTTATTCTTAAGAAAATAATAATTCTTACATATTTTGTTTCTAAGATATTGGTGGATTGATTGATTATATGTATATTTGTCTCTAAATGATTAGTGAATTGAAGCGCAATATAAATTCTTAATATTTATTTATTTATTTATAATAAAGTTAATAATAATTAAAATTATTGATAACTTATGGACTAAAGCGCTGGCAGCTAAGGCCTTTGGCTTGTTACATTTGTTTACTTAGATATTTACAAATTTACATATTTACATACTTATAATTAGAATAGGAGATTAAGGAATTGGATTATTTGGGATGTATTTTCTGGAGTGGGACTTGAAAGGATGGAAAGGGGGCAGGTATTTTTTGAAAATTTGATTCCTAAGGTGTAAGGTTGCTGGACAGTCTTTAATATACTTTTTTAGCATACTCTTGAATATGACACAAAAATAATTTAATTTAAAAAATATATATATATATATAATAGTTGTTATAGAAGGACATGAGTTTTGCTTGTTCTTTTTTGTTCTTCATGAAATACTTTAATGTGTCTTAGAATCTTCACAAATTTTATGCATCTTATTATATAGAAGCAGTAATATAAGTAATATCAAATATGTATATACAGTTTGGCAAGAAAGTGTTTAGACACAGGGAAAACATTTACATTTTTTACTTTAAAGCGAACAAAAAAACATATTTATCCACATTTTTTTAATGAAAATAGATAAACTAAACTAAAAACTTATTAGTAAGTAAAAAAAAAAAAAACAAAATATGTTTCCAGTCACAAAAGAAATTAACAAAAAACCAAAAATGTAACAAAAATCAACTTGGTGTTATTGTTGAAATAGTTTCTTAATGCCTTAAAAAAAGAACTCATATAATCACATATATAATCACATACATTCTGATTGTAATAACCATACGCATTGCTGCTTGGATCCTTTAAATAATGTCGTCGAAAAAAGTGCGTAATGAATGGCGTAGAATAATTAAAAATTGGTCTCTCCAATGATGGGCAACTGTAATGGCCATTGCAAAAGCAAAAAAGGTACAGTCCAGTGCAAAAGTTAACGTCGAATGATGACGCTACATAAAAGACCAGCAGGCCGACACCCGCCCCCATTCATCCGCCCCAAACACCACCCACCGGCCACAACTGACAGTTAAAAGCAGTTAAAAAAAAGGATGGCGAGAATGCGCGCCAAAATGTATGCAAGGGAAAAAAAAGGAAGCGAACACCTCTGTTTAACATATAAAATACAGACCCTGGTCAGGCCTTTTTTTTTTGCATATTATATAACGAATTCGCAAAAATAAGTACATATGTATGTGTGTGTGTGTGTGTATATACTCCTGTGTATATATGTACGTGTGTGTGTGTATGTGCTGTGTGTGTGGATACATGTTCATACTCTCATCTACATGCAAATTGCATTTACGCGCAAAAAATTAATTATCGAAAAAATGCGCGTCGGCCAGTCTGATATTTACACTCCACAGTCGTCAAAAAAAAGTAGAAGAAACGAGAGAGGGGGGTGGGGTGGTAGGTAGGTAAATTGGTTGGGGTAGAGTGAGAATATGGGAAGGGAGACAGGCCTTGCGTGTGGGTGTGGGTATGGGATGGGCGGTTTTTTTTGTTTGTCCATCGACAATCGAAGCACAGAAGTCGAAAGGATAAACCACCCACATACACGGGCACACACACACATATATACAGGGGCAAAACTGAAAAAAAGGAAGCATTACACATATTTTAAATGAATTCGAAATAAAATTTTTGTATATAAAACAAATGTGCGAGAACGAGAAATGAATTACATATAGAGGAGAATGTGCATGTATAAATGTACACACACATACACACACACATACATATATATGCGTGCGTGTATGAGCATAAAAGTACAGTTGACGCCATTCATTTTCCATCCAGAAGCAGCAGCCGGCCAGTAAGCGAAACAGTGGCGTAGGCAGTGCAATGAAAGGGGTCGGCGGTCGGCGGTCGGGGTGGGCGGTGGGCGGGTCAAGCGTGTGTAGGCGGCCGACAGTCGAACCGAATGGACAGAGTCCGAGCATTGAAGTTCAAGTAGGTATTGTTGGTCACCATACACATACATACATATATACACAGAAGGGATTACCTCTATATATGTATGTATGTAGATCTCCCTTCCACTCGCACAACCTAACTATCTCTTTCACTCGTAGCTGTTGCAGTTTTTTGCAATGTGACCAAAAAAAAAAAAGGAAGAAAGTGCACTTATATACTCGCACTTCCTTCAATTGTATTAGTGACCATTGAATTAAACCCCCCCAACAGCAACAGCCAGTCAAAAAGGATATGAAACTTCTTATATATATTTTTAATGAGTTGCATTAATGTCTCATATGTCTCGGATTGAATGGGGAAATATTTGAATAATTGTAAACCAAATTGAATCACTATATTTATAGGATTAATGATTCCAGCTGACTATGTGAATCGTTTTAAGTCCCAAAAATTGCATTGCATTGAGAAACTTTCGCTAGACCAAAAGTTAGCCAGGGGTTCTAGTTATACTCTGTTTTTTTTTTTTCGCTGTGTTGGCCAAACCAAAAACTCTGCATATTCCACCCCCTCAATTGTAGCTTCCCCCACAAGCAACAAACTTGACGAATTTCACAAAAAGTGCAGCTGCTTAGCTAGTTTTATTTAATGTTCATTTTGTTTTGTCTTTCTGTTTCATTTTTTTTTGATATGTCATTGAATATATACTAGAACAAACGTGACATATGTATCTTTAATGGTGAAGAGGGAGGGCAAGAGCGTGGGAGTTGTTCTTTTAAACATACCCTACAACCAGACTATAGCTAAGAAAAAGGGTGTATCAAAGTCAACAGAATGTATAAACATATTCGAATAGTTAAATAAGCCATGTAAATATATCAAAGTTTTAAATTTGTTGATCCAATTCTCCCAATATTTGATGTAGTCCCTTTAAATTAAGGATGTTTGTAGATACTATAAACATCTATTGCATTAACAAATTTCATAAAAATCAGAATAAAAATGTCCGAGTTACATTCAGATACATTTGGCGAGAAAAATGCTTATAAAAGGCAAAGTATGTCAACAGGTGTGCGAATTTTGCGATATGATTTTAAAGTAGTTGTTTATGTGTTGTAAGGTACACCAAAGTCGATGCCACAAGTTACTACAATTTTTTTGGGTTATTTTTTTTGTCTATAACATCATAAATAAATGTAAGTGGAGTCATTGTTTTTACTTTTCGCTACGAAGGTTTTTTCGTTCTTTGTAGCATTAGTTCTTTGTAGCATTGAAAAGGTAGGACAAGGTGGGAGCATACAGTTCTTAAATGGGGGCTAAAACCTTTTTAATTTTGATACAAGTCTCATTAAGATCCCTAGTTACTTTGTCAATTGGTAAGAACTTAATACGGAAATCATAACATATACATAAGTTTAAGCTTACTAGTTGAATTCTTTAGTTTAAACCTCACTCAAATAACCATCAAACAAAGAAAAGACTAAAGGAATTTTAAGATTAAGATAAAGATATCTAACCCTTAACATTAATAAAATGAAGATTCTACAGGTGTCTCTAACAGGTTGAGTTTCTCCTGCTAATTATCTATTAAGAGCTACTAAACAATCATCTAGACATAATTTCTGAGCTCGATTTGAAATGGCTAATTGACGAAAAGAACTTGTATTAGATTAAGCTTTGATTTAAAAACTAAGCAGTTGTCAATGATTTAAGTTATTATGGCCTCATCCTCATCTTAACTTAAGTAACACCTTGCCAGGCTCCTCCTCCTTCCCCTTGCGAGATATCAAGCCAAAACATTCATTGGCATTACGTGCTACGGTTATTTACTAATTCCACAAAATCCTCCTTGACTAACCTGAAGTGTGGCTGTTGCTGTTGTTGTTGTTCTTGACGTTGTTAAGGATGGGATGGGATGGCATGGCGTGGCATGAGAATCATATGCAAGTGTGAGGAGAAAAGTAAAGAGAATTACGTGAACACTCTAGCAGTTCTCGGTTTCCGGTCCGGCATAGGTGTTTGAGGTAATGTCTCTCTGGCAAAGCTTTTGAGCGAATATGACCCATGGTCTCTGGGCCTAATCCTATTACTTACATAAATGCCATTAAACAAGCAGGCCAACATGCTGACTGCCGGCCAGTCAGAGACGAAGTCGAAGTCGTAGTCCGAGGCAAAGGTGCAAACGAAGACGAAAGCAGGCAACTCTCGAACTGTGTTGCAAGTTTTGGTTTAGATTAGAATTTAGTGCGTTCTGAGTGTGTGTGTTCTTCGATGGAGGGAAATGAGCTGTGTTGAGGTTTCACAATGCGTGCGGATTTTCACACTTTACGCATCAGCAACGAACGAGCCAACGCGCAAGTGCGCGGCGGCAAAGGTGTTAGAATTACGAATACGCATGGTTTCCTTTTGTCAAACGTCATCTCGTCTTTCTCTACTTGAGTGGCTTTTCTTTTATGTGGGGAACAGGGATTGTGTATGATTTAAGCATATTTTTCTAAATTGCATTTACCACCGCACTGGCTGTCATTTAAAAAGGTAATTAGGCATTAGACTCGTTTTTTTAGTTTGTTTGTTTCTCTCTCTCTCTCAGTTGGTTAGTTAGTATGCTAAAAGTGGTTATATTGAAATGTTTATTAAATATGGCAAAGTGTTTGACAGAGATTTATGAAGTTAAAGGATAAAGGATTCAGTCTGTTCATTCTGTTTAATTGACAAGGGAAATCTATATAATTCTGAAATGTTTTCTTATTTTTTTTTTGATGATGAAACCTATAAAAATTACCCTTTAATACCTTGTTGCTATGCAATTTATAATAAAGGTTTTTGCTGAAATAGCAGAAACTTTTTAGGTTGAAATACTTTTAAATACATAAATAATTTTGTTGTAACAACAATATTAAAGTGCTTCTTATAGATATTTGTTGGTCTCTGTCTTTGCTTTGACTTTCTTTGACTTTAACCAATTGCATTCTTGTGTTTAACATAAAGTTTAATAGATTTTAAATTTAGAAGACTTTTGGAGCTTAAAGATAATGAAATATGTTTATGTCTGTTTATGTTTATAGAAAAATATGAAAACACAAGACAGGACCAACAGGGCGTATGAAAACGAGAATTTTAAATGTTTCTACAATTTTATGCAAATTTACAGTGTTTTAATAATAATATTTATAATATTCTATTTCTAATTTTATTCAAAGCTTAACTTTCTTAGCCTATAACATAGAATATTTTTTAATATGAGCTCAACTAATTGAAGCATGAAATTTGTACTTGAATTTAGCAAAGAAGATTTGAATATAAAAAGCTTCTTTGGCCAGTTTTAAATGTTTAATTGGAGGATAATTGTATCCTCAGGCTAGACCTAGATAAAAAAAATATATTTGGCAAGTAAAAAAAAGGATTATATGGAAGTCGATGCGAATGCAAATTTATTTCTTTGAAAGATAAATATAAGTAAATGACTTTGTCTTATGATGATGTTGATGATTGAAATCGAGGCTAAAGATATATGTACATATGTATATTTTATAAAGACTCAGCCAATTCATGCTGTTGACTGTTTTTGACCTACTTGTTGACTACCACTTCCACTTAATTCTTTACCATACATGAGAATATGAAGAATGCAAACCTGCCAAAAGCAGGAATTATGCATTACTTTATGTAAGATGTATCGATTGAATGTTGATCGGCGGACTTAATGCCAATAAAACATTCCATATAACAGGATAAATTGACGTTGACATTAAATAGATTGGCAGGAAGTTGCAACATTTCCACTGCAAGTTACAAGTTGAGGCACACACACACACACACACACGCACACATGGACATACACGACTAGCAACAGTGAGGCACAACTAAAATACAAAGAAAAAAAAAAGTATAAAAGTTCTAAATTTAATTTAAATACTGCTTAATGATGGATTTCTTGCAAAAAAAGAAAAATTCGAAAATGTCGTTTCGTTTATTTATATCGTCAATTTTATTTTAGTACATTATTTTTGTTTTTGTTGTTGCGGTTTATTTGTTTTTTTTTTTTGTTTTTTTTTTTGTTTAGCACAATTTAAGAAAAATACAACTTGTCATTTGCTTGTTTCCCTGTTTTTGCAACAAAGCAAAACCTTAAATTATAAATCCAACGAAAGTAAACACAAAAAAACCAAAAATCGACAAAAAAGACACAATGTCAGCTTTACATATATATATATATATATATGTATATATATATAGTTTTTACTTATGTAGGTGGAGCTTAATGGTAATTTAATGATTACTTTTCTCTTTTTTAATTGTTGATCAAAGTTCGTGTACTTATTTCTCAACAAAGTACTTAAATGAGTAATATATGTACATACATACATCTATTTAATTATTTAAAATTTAGGCAAACCAATAATATCCTGATTATTTAGATTTACAAGAGCGCCCAACATAACATGATAATCTTATGATCCTGTGGATAACCAAATTCTAAAATCGATAACTACGCGTCTTGTGATGAATTGAAGTGAAGTTGATTCAGTAATGACCAAGTATGCCCTTTTTTTTTTTTGGTTTTTTGGCTATTCGGGCGGGGGGTCTCTGGGGATGCATGGCATAAAAACAGATTATACACACAGTAATACGAAGATACCAGAAATGGATGTATGTATCAGCACGAAGTGCAAGAGGCAGTAACGTCAGCACGCGCTAATAGTTAGCAGTGAAGTCGACGTCAGTGTTAGAAAGTCGACAACAGAACGGAAGAGAGTGAAATATAGTGACCAGAGAGTGAGTGTGTTTATGTGTGTGTGTGTGTGGGGGAGAGAGAATACATTTTAGAAGGCGCCACAGCGAGAGCGAGCTTTTTTGGGCGACTGCACCAATACAAAGAAAGTTGTCTTCCGTTTATGTATTCTATGTGTGTGTGTGGAGTGGGATGGGGGGCCTCGGCTGGTGTGGCGCGCCGGCAAAAAGCGAACAAAAAGTAAAGTAAAGGAAAAAACGTTGAAAAAAGATTGCAAATGTTTTGACTAAAAAAGCTTAGAGACACACACACAGCGAGAGAAAGAGAGTGTGAGAGAGTGAGAAAGAGAGTGATTAACTTAACTCACTCCCTAATACAATTCTCACATCTCAAGCGACCAACTACTGGCTTCTCTCCCAATTACTCTCTCTCTCATCTATTCTGTGTGTGTGTGTCTCTCTCTCTCTCTCTCTCAGTTTATCCGATGAGCAGCAGCAGCCAGCAGCTAGCCAACAGACCCAGACCCATAGCTAAATGTTGGCGCGCTCCGCGCTCCCAGTTGAGTTGGAGGTCTCGTTTCAGCTTTGGGATACTCGGCTACTCGGTTTCACTTTGTTATTTTTTTTTGGCATTTCGTTCGATTTTTCATACAGCAACTAAAATGAATGCTTTGTCAAATGCAATATGTACATACATTCTATGTACATATATAATCGGGAAATAACCAAAAAAAAACAACAAAAAAATAAACCAAAAAATAAAGAAAAATGTGTCCGAAATCTGTAACTATCAACAGTGAAAAAGTAACAACAACAACAACCACAATAACAATAACAAATGCGCGAAAACTGTGTGAAAAGAAATTGTTAGTGAGATGGCCAATAACAACGAATTCTGAGGCTAACTGAAAGCACAGAACCCCGCCAAATGTTGCAACAAAATAAAGAAGAAAAAGAAGTGGCAAAAAAAAACGTAGAAGTAGTGACAAACAAAAACAAAAAAAAACCCCAAACCTTTGGATTGAATGGATTAATTATTTCTAAATTGTATAAAATTAAACTAAAAGAAAAAAAAAAGAGAGAAGCAAATAACGCGTTATTTATTTTTGTCATCTTCGTCGTCTTTAGTTGAGATCTTTTTTTCCTTTTTTTTTTTTGTGATTTTTATTCGCATCGTTTCTGTGTATCTGCAGACTGCATATCGCCCCCTGTAAATGTGTATGTGAATGTAGATATACGTGTGTGTGTGTGTGTGTCTCTGACTCTGTCTGTCTGTGTGTGTGTGTGTGTGCACTCGTCAGATACAAAATTTCGGTTCATTTCGGGGGTGTCTGTGTGTAACTTAACAAGCACGTGTATATGTGTTTGTGTGTGTGTGTGTGTCTGTTCCTCTGCCGCTGCGCCGCCTTTGGCTCGGGCTCTGCCTGTGCCTGTGCCTGTGCCTGTCTCTCGACCATCGCCCTCACCTCCTTCTTTATTGCTGAAGCAATCAACATTTTTTGAGGTTAGTTTTATACGAAATGCCATGACAACAAATTTTTTTTTTCGGTGTGGGAGAGTTAGGGGGGAGTTTATTCAATTGTAAGTTAGTGAAGATGCAATGATAGGTAAATCCTTTCTAGGAAACTAGAAATATCGATATCGATTAATGTTAAAAGTCTATTAAAACTTTTAAAACATTTCCAAATTTTAAATAATAAAAAAATCCCCCTTAAAAAAAAAAACACAAAAATTAAGAGCCAAACATGTTTTTGAGCTTAAAATCAAGTTGACAAAAAAAAAAACGCCAAAAAAAAAAACGTTGAGCTAGTGTGGTTGGTGGCAGGATGGGAAGGGGGTTAGGCAAAAGGGGCCGGGGGGTACCGCAAAAAAAAAATGAGTGAGTATGTGTCTGAGAGAAAAACGCACACAAAACGGCACTAATGAGCAAAAAGAAGAAAAAAAAAAAAACAACCAAGCAAATCAGAAAAGAGACAGACGGATAGACAAAAACAACAACGAAAATTTTTGCCACAAATCATTTGTAATTTTTTTTCAATACCCTTTGCCCATAGGAGAGTATATTAAACGCAACAACAACAAAGAGTTTATAACGTCATAAAGGACCCTTTTTCCGAATACATATATCTTAAACTGAAGGATTAGATCCTTATAGCCATTGTAATGGATAAAATAGACTAGAAGAGTTTTGGAAAAAGAGAAACTCTTTCTTGCTACAGGGTATTAACAAGCCGAATTGCTGTGTGGACATTTTTTTTGCTCATCTTTTTTGTTGTTTTTTTTTTTGTGCAAAAATTCCGCTTGGGGCTAAATTCATTATTTCGTTTTTTTGTGTGTTTTTTTTTTGTGTATGTGTAGAACAAAGTGGGGACTGACTCGATTGGGGGATAGTACCTACTATGTACGAATGTCAGACTATAAAGGAGAATGATGAATTATGTGCATTGAAACAATTAATTTTGTTATTATCATTTTTTTGTTTTTGTTTTCGTTAAAAGCATAAAAACTTACAAAATAGATTTAAGCATTGGCAATAACGAAATCCCGCCAAATTACCAAGTCTCCCCCTCCCCGTCTTGGCTTATCTTATCCACCTGCTGCACACGGATAGATACATTTGTATCTTTCTAAACAAATACATACAAAATATATATGTATAGTTAACTGAAATTAACAAATTTTGTGAATCTTAAAAGTCTTGAAAAAGGGCGGGAAAGATAAATCCAACTAAAAGTAACACAAAAACAAAATATATCTCAACTTTAAGCTTTGAGAATATTGAATTTAAGTTTAATTTGATTTTATTAACAATTAAATAAAGGAATATATATTTTTTTGCCATAGTTTACTACAGCTAATGAGTATTGTTGTTGTTGTTGTGGATTTATTTAGATAGTAAGACGTTTTTAAAGACTTAAGATAGCTTTGGCGTATCACTTCTATCTAAGAAATCCAATTCATTATATCAATTAGAAGAGAATAAGCTATTTAGTTTACTAGGCAGCTAGTCAAATTTACTTGTACTCCACATTATTTGATGATTCGCTATAAAATTTATCCATCGATCCATTAAATTTCAACCCATAAAATATCCAAAAAGTTGCAAAAGTTGAATATTACTTTCTTATTTGATGCAGGGTGTGTCAGAGTCGGATTACCTACGTACCTTAATGCATAAATTTTAATCACTATGACATAAAAAAGTTCTAGCTACCTTTTTTGATATTTTGGCGGTAAAGGTATTTTCTGTTTTGTTTCTGTTAGAGACTCCATTACATAAATTAGTGTTAAATTAAAAGCAAAAAAAAAATCAACAAACATATAGATTATGGTTGAATAAAATTAGTGCTACATTATTTATCTCTCCAAAAATCCAAGATATGTTAAATTTTTGTCCTGAAATTGTTTAGAAAATGGTTTATGACATTTTGTAGCATATTTTTCAAATCCATTAATTTGAATAATCTTATATTGCTAAACAGTTAAGACCAAAACAGCTGACACAACTAAGAGGTAGAAGACCCCATGCTGCCCTCACTTATGTATGCATGGGTATTTCACCTCAGGCTTCATTTTGGGTCGATGAAAATGAATTAGGTGGCCGAATGCGCGCCATTTGGAATAATTATGATCATTAGAAGGTTTCCCTTTGATGTCCTGGTTCCAGGCGCAGCAGTAATCATTCTTTTCAGACCGTCTCAGTTTCTGCACTCTTCTCGTGAGTCACTCATATATTGGGTTGGTCGCAAATTGTTTTCATTGACTCGTAACTCTCTTTTTTCCTTCTTTTTTTATCTATCTATACCTGTCGTCATAGTTCAAAAAGCTCTCCCGCTCTGTTTTTTTTTGCGTTGCGTTGCGTTGCTCTCTCACCCTCACTCTGCGTTGCTCTCACTCTCTCTCTCGGCCGCTCTATCTCACTCTCACGCTTCGTGCATGGTTGGCAAAGCTTTTCAATACACATTGAATTAGATTGCTGTACAAAAACTACAAAAAATCATTTTTGGCGCTTAATTTTACAAAAAAAAAAAGAAGTGAACGCAAATTTGTGTCTTTTTTTTAAGGTAAATTGCAGTGTTTTTGTTTTTTTTTTTTTGGTTCTGCCTGGTTTTACCGCCTTAACCTTGAAGATTTGTTCTCATACAATTGTTATAAAGATAGAGGATATACAGGAAGCGCATCAATGTACAAAATAAAACCGAGAAACTCTTATAAAAATACATACATATGTATCTCTAGGAATTCAAATACAGTTGAACTTTCCTATGGCAAGTTTTTTGGCTTATAAATTCATTTTAAGGAAACAGTTTATCATTTTATAAGTCTGCAATTTAAATTTCTGAAATGAAACTTTGAAAATGGAAAGAAAGTTCAACTTTAGAAGTAGAAATTTCTTATCTAGAGTTATTTTTGGTGTTATTTGAGTTAAAAAAAAGAATTTGGTATAATGAATTCATAGAAACATACACAGCTGTGGTCACAAAAATAGCAGCATATGTGAGAAATTTATATATAAATTACCGTAGATGCATAAAACTTTTATTAATTTAGATCTAGTGTTTAAATTTGAGTAAATTAGCTAGAATTTTGTATTAAAAATGCTAATAATATTTAGAAGTGGGCCAAGACTTGTACTGAATAGAAGCCATAGAAACTTGAATTTATTTGAACTTTACTTTAATGATTTCTTTAAATAAATCAATAAATCAAAGGCAGGAATCTGTCTGAAAAGAGAGGCAGGAGGTGAAGCCGCGTTTAAAAGGAAACTTTCAACATATTGACTGTATGTTCTATTCAAGTCCAGATCTGAAAAACTTCAATTAAGATAAGGTTATCTGATAACACATCTGTTTTAACTTTACTATTCGACCTCCTCTCGCTCTCGTGCTTCGTTATGGGCAAAATAATATAATTAAATTTGATATTTGACAATATTCTCGTCGACTGCATTGAGATGGGCAGTAGATGCAATTGGAAAGCGATCATTAAACGGGATCGATCGTGTGTTTCGTGTGTGTTTAGCATAGAAGTTGGAGAGCAAATAATGTCTTTAGGGCCCAAGGCAAACCAAGGCAAGGCGATGTCTGTGGAGAGCCAGAATGTGAATCAAGATAGAAGTCAAACAACGGCAACGAACGCATAAATTGTAAATGCTGTCGCATTGCCAATGGAGCGCAATAATTCACAAATAGCATCGACTGCAGTTGGCGGCGGCGGCGGCGGCAGCGAAACGACTGCAAACAATCTCTCAGTGGAGTGCAATGCAGTGCTGAGAATTGCAAACGATCTCATAATCTCTCCTCGCTCTATCCCCTTCGCCCTCCCTCCTCGCATTGGTGGTGCATTTGTATATAGCTCCCTCTCTATCTGACGCGTTCATTTTACGGGTTCAAGGTAGTTTAGTTCTCTCGCCGGCCGCGAAGCTCTTCATCGATTGCGCTCAACTCTTTGGGCTGTTTGTTTAATTTTTTCGTAATTGATTTAAACCGACAACAAAATGTGTTTCCAATTTCAATTTGATAACAGTTTATTAAAATCAGATTTAAAATATAAATTATATTACTGAACTGTAATGGACATTAATTAATGTCTGGCCTATTGGCCACAGTACTATGCATTGGGGGGATCTAAATGTAGGTTTCCAATTGTATTAGGGGTGTGATTTTGGGCTTGGTTATCGAAATTTAGTCAATTATCGTTCTTAGGGGAGTATTCTGTGGATCCACTACACAAAAGGTCTCCGTCTATCGATCGAGTGGGTTGATTTGCCTGAATCTATTTGAATTAACGTATACAAATAACTCTGCATATCTAACAAATCAGGAATCTATATGATTTTTAACTTTTACAACCTTTTCTATAAATAAGAATAAAACAATTCAAATAAGGACGACAGCGATCTATAGATTTTAGGGGATAAAATCGTTAATTTTAGTTCTTAAATATAAAATATTTAACAGTTTAAGAAATTCTTTCGAGGATATTTTCCTAATTCCTCACATAAAAACGTATAAATTTGTACGAATTTGATTATCTTGACCTTTATCATAATATTTAATCTAGTGACGATCCTAGCTTATAATTTTGGTGGGGGGAAATCGGAAATTATGGGGAAATAGAAATAATTTGGAGTTATTAATCAACTGCCGAATGCTAGATCATCCAATTGTAGTAAAAGATATATCTAAGGCAATTAATTGAAACTCATGTGCAATTGGAATGAATAGAAAGGATAATTTAAGCAACTTACTCTAAGAACATCTTAGAAACATCTCATAAGACACTGAAATTAATTATAATTATCATTATACTATAATTAATCTTATACATTTCTTTTCGTTTTTAGATCCAAAACTTGAAATCAGTAAAACAAAAACAAGGAATACAAAAAACACACACAAAAAAACAAAAAACGGGGATATTTATAATTTTCAAAATAACGGACTTAAGAAGAAAGGAATTTTGAGATTGAGAAAGAGATAAAGAGATAAACACACACACAAATGAGAGACAAACAAAAACAAAAACAAAACCTAAATGAAAAGGCAGTAGCAAAATAAACAAATACAAAAAAGAAAACAAAAAAAACTCTGCCATAAAAATGTGCAAAAAAACTCAATAAAAAGCAGAGAGTGAGAGCGAGAGAGAGAGAGAGAGAGAGAGAGAGAGAGAGAGCAGAGAGCTCTTGTGAGAGAAGAGAAAACGAAAAAAAAGGAACCATAGCTAAAAAAAACTTGCCAAGTGTCGTCGTCCAGCCACTCTCACAGGACACAGGACACTCGACACAGGACACGTAGTAGTAACGCGCGCAACAAGAAGAATCAAGCAACAACAGCAACAACAACAAAAGCAACAAAATGGCCATAAACTTTTCGGCCTCATTTGCGGCTTGCATAGCGGCTGGCCTGAAAGTGCCCCGCCAGATAATGTACTGCATTACCCAGGACACGGGCCAGCCGTATGTGTTGTACAAGGACTCGCAGGAGGCTGAACGCAATCCCGCCGCAGCCGCAGCAGCGGCGCAATGGGGCAGCGAAATGTATCCCAATATACAGCAGCAGGCCCAACAGCATCTCAGTGCCCAGCAGCAACAGCAGCAGCAGCAACAGAATGCAGCGCAGGTCGCTGCTCAGGCAGCGGCAGCCGCTGCAGCAGCAGCGAATCAGCCGCAAAGCCCGCCCGGTGGAACAGAGCCAAGGGACAATGTTGGCAGCGGCGATGGACGCCAGCAGCAGCAGCAACAACAGGTGTCCCCCTCATCCAGTCCATATCCGTCGGTGCAGCAGCAACAGCGAGCCAATGGGGCAAGCGACGAGGATGCCATGAATCAGGTGGGACTCCAAAACGAAATATAAAGCACAAGAAACACTTGACTAACCATTTACCTTTCTACCATTCTTACCTTTTTCGTATAGCTTGCCAACCAGCAGCAACAGCAATCCGTAAATCAAAATAGCAACGAAACACAACAACATGCAACCAGTAACGCTGCAGGCGGCGAAACGGGCGGCGGCAATCCACATCCGCCGGGCGGCGATCCCAGCAATGGGCAGCAGCAATTCCAAACGCCCGACTACTATGCCCACTCACGTCATGCAGGACCGCAGGGCGGCCTGATGGCGCCGCCTGGTTTCCCGCCCTTGCACTATCTCAATAAATCTGGTCTACCCGGCATGGAGCAGAATGGAGCAGCCGAATCGTCGACATATACATTGCCGCCCGAATTGCTGCCGGGCCAACAGAATGGTGCACCCAGCAATACGAATGCCGGCAATGCAAACGAAACGCCACCAACAAATGGTCCGACGCCATCTCAGACTGGCGGTCGAACTGGCAATGGCCCGGGACGTCCGCACAAGAATAAGCCCCACAGTGATTTGCGTCTATTCAAGTGCCTTACCTGCGGCAAGGACTTCAAGCAGAAGAGCACGCTACTGCAACACGATCGCATACACACAGATGCCCGGCCATTTCCCTGCTCCGAGTGTGGCAAACGTTTCCGTCAGCAATCGCATTTGACGCAACATTTACGCATCCATGCCAACGAAAAGCCCTTCACCTGCCCGTACTGTTCGCGCAGCTTTCGACAGCGAGCCATACTCAATCAGCATATACGCATCCATTCGGGTGAGAAGCCCTTCGCCTGCCCCGAGTGCGGCAAGCACTTTCGCCAGAAGGCCATCCTCAATCAGCATGTGCGCACCCACCAAGGCGAGCGACGACAACTTAACAACAACCAATTTTTGTTAGGGACCGACCCAGGCCCAAAACCACTAGATCCAGATCCAGATCCAGATCTATATCCAGACCTAAATCTAGATCTAGACAATCACCAACAATCTTTTGGCACAACAATTGCCCTTGCAAAATTTACATGCAACATCCCAAAAACTTTTAGATCAATTGAATTGAAACAACAACAAAAAAAAACTCATCATTTTCCAAATTCAAAATGCACTCAGAAAAAAAATTCGAATACAATTACGAAACGATTCATATACATATGTACATACATATATGCTTATATGAAATTTATCTAAATTATAATTCAAAATTCGAATTTGGTTTTTATTAAAGAAATAGAAATTCTTTGTTTGTCATCCCGAAAGAAAGTAAAGAAATGTGAAAAAAAAATTGGTTGTAAATTCGATTTAGATTTCTGGATTAATATCGATTTTTGTTTGTTATGTTGTCCCTTACTGAGCTAAGGAAGTCTCTGATTTTTTCTCTGAGTGTGCAAGTCCCTTAGCAATTAGTTGATTCGTTGAGATGAATAATAATGATTAGTTGGCCCTGCGCTCAACAATCTCAACCAGTCAACTTAAGGTTAAGAATTTTCATTTTTCCTTTTTTTCATAATGTCAATTCGTTTCAAAGACTTGTTAAAAACGATTTATGTGCCAAGTTTGAGAGCTGCTAACAGTCGATGAATTTTTCTTTGATTCATTCTATGTACAATCGGTTCCTGCGGATCAATACGTCATCCACGAATTCACCTCAATTGCCATCGAATCTCCACACAGATGTGTCACCGCATCTCATTTTCAAGAATGGTCCACATCCGACGCTGTGGCCCTCGGATGTACCATTTCCGGGCGATGAACCAGACACGAAAGGCGATATCGCTGGCGGTGGAGGAGGCTACCATGATGATGACTCGCAGGGTACACCGGATGGTAGCGGTGGCATGCATTATCCCTCATACTTCAAGGATGGCAAGGGTGAGACCACAACAATCTGGATCCCAACCATCTAATCTAATCTTTGCGTATTAATGAACAGGTCAAAAGATTCTACCGGAGGTGCTTCAACATATTGGCGCTAGGCCAGCGAATATGCCACTCTATGTACGGTGCCCAATTTGTGATAAGGAGTTCAAACAAAAGACCACTCTGCTGCAGCACGGTTGCATCCACATCGAATCACGACCATATCCGTGTCCCGAGTGCGGTAAACGTTTCCGTCAGCAATCGCATTTAACTCAACACTTGCGTATACATACAAATGAAAAGCCATTCGGTTGTATGTACTGTCCGCGTTTCTTCCGCCAGAGAACTATACTGAATCAGGTAAGAGAAGAGAAGAGAATGATACCCAAATATTTCAAGTATTCTGTCAAGGTTTTTGAAGCTTATGTTGTTAGCTAATCATCTTATTTTAACACTAAGACACTTTGAATGTTCTTATTGGCGAATCTATGGCTAGATTAGTTAGTTTCCAACAAGATTGTGATAAGATGCTATCCTCTAAAGAATTAACTGATGACAATAAGAACATAATAAGCTCAGAATGAGAATAAGATTTGTCTTCAATTTTTACCATTAAATATCTCAAAGTATTCATTGCAATGCTTAACGATCTTTTAATCATTTTCTAAATTGATTAAACTCTTATTTTCTTACAGCACTTGCGCATTCATACAGGGGAAAAGCCTTATAAATGCGGCCAGTGTGGCAAGGATTTCAGACAGAAGGCCATCTTGGATCAGCATACGCGTACCCACCAGGTAGTTGTAGCTTAAACCGATCTACATGAATTGAATTCTCAATGAAGTTGTAGACGAACTGTATACTCATTTATATTCATTCGATATTCTTTGTGTGTGTGTGTGTATATATAGGGAGATCGACCCTTCTGCTGTCCCATGCCCAATTGTCGACGACGATTTGCCACTGAGAATGAGGTGACAAAACATATTGATAATCATATGAATCCCAATACCACCAAAGTGCGACGTCAGCAACAGCAGCAACATGGCCAGCAGGTGCAACAGCAGCAGCAGCAGCAACAGCAGCAGCAGCAACAACAGCAACAACAACAGAATAACAATAATACTGTAAGCCATCTAATGAACGATGCCAAAAGCCATTTGGCAGCACAACAATTCCTCACGAACAACAACAATAATCCATCGTCGGTGGACAACAAATCCAATATATTGCCAGTGAGAAGTTTAGCAGCAGCAAATGCGGCAGCCGCCGCTGTTGTCCAGCAGTCGGTGGTCAAGAATGAGCTATACTTCCCACAATGCTATGGACCACCATTTCAGCATACCTTCCAGCAGCAGCCGCAACAGCAACAGCAGCCAAGTGTGGCGCATGCAAATGGCGGTGGGCCGACGCCACCAGTAACGGTAACGGTGGCAAATTCTGTGGCGCCCGGCGGTGGTGTGGTGGTGCAACAGAATCCAGCCACATCAGTAGTGGCTCAGTGACATCCCACCACTGGAGCGGCACCGCAACAACAACAACAGCAGCAGCAATCTAGTGCACAACAACAGCAGCAGCATCATACAACGGCACAACCAGCACAACAACAACAACAGCAACAACAACAATCCACAACAACGGATAATGGATCATCCGTATCGTCAGTGAGTGTACCACAAACGGTGACACTTTCAATAACCCTACCACCGCCACCGCCGGCAGCTCATCACACGCCGCATTCAGTCCATCATGGTGGACATGCAGAGCATGGGGTAGCTGCCGCACCACCCACCGCTGCTGCACCACCGCCACCTCCCTCTCTATCACACGCAATACCAATACATCCACACATACACTCAATATTTGGATCTCTATGATGTCATCAATAAGAGCTCCCCGATACCATCACCATCACCAGCCCCCCGCTCGCTTACTTCCACCCTGCCCCCCCTTATGGAACACACCATTAAGTTATCCTAGCTAAAAATGTGCACATACGTAATTCTTCTAGTGTTTACATATACATACATATATAGGTATATGTATATATATATTAATTTCATTTGTTTTATGTTTAATGCTGATTTTTATACACAGTTTTTATTATTTTTTTTTAACACAACACAAAACATAGTTTTGGCAGCTAAACAAAAAACAAAAACAAAACAAACTAAATAAAACTAAAAAAAAAAGAGGAAAAAATGTAAAAACAAGACGAGTACTAGTCTTTTCGAAAAGGACTCTAAACTCCTTTTACACAACAAAATCGATAAACAAAACAAAAGAAAACACAAAAACAAAAAAAAAAGAGAAAAGAGAAAGTGAAATGAGAAGAGCAACCAAAACACAACGTTATACGATTCCTTTTGTTTATAACTTTCGTTTTAAGATCTTCATATTTGCATTAAAGACTACACCTACACCAATACAAAATACACACACACTCACACACACACACACACACACACACAGCAACCAACTAGAATTTCATCATGACTTAAGTTATACGATTTTTATCATAGGTCAGATAGAGAGAGAAAGAGAGCGAGAGAGAGAGAAAAAGTATGTTTTAAACAAATGAATGGAATGTTAGATTTAAAATGACAATTAGACAGAACAACTGAACAATTATGGTAGTAGAAAGAGAAGGCGAAATGGGAAGAAGAGAAAAGGGTGAAGGGAGTACGATGACGAAGACGCAAAGGGGGGATTTAAAATAAGGACATTTGTATATGGACTAATACGGATGGATGGGCTCAGAGCAATTTGTTTTGATTTTCTTTCTATGTCGCAGAGAATGTTGAGCAGCTAAACAAAAACTAAAAGAAAAAGAAAAAAAACAAAAACAAAAGAAAACATGAAAATGAATTATTACTATAATTATAATTATTATCATTATTATTATTATTATAATTATAATTATTATTTTTATTATAGACACTTTTAACCATGCTCCATGCAGAAAAATTTTTCATTTTCGTAGATTTTAAACAAAAATAATTTCTCTTTGAATTAAAATGTGATTTTATCAATATGCATATACATAATTTGCAATCTATAAATTTATTCAATATAATATATATATATATATATATATATATATATATATATATATAGATTTGATGATTTATTGTCTTCCCATTTGAGTTTTGTTTGTATTTCGTTTAGTTCTTTCATATGATTATTATTATTATTATTATTATTAATCTTGCTTTTGTTCTCTTAATATTTAATTTTGTTTAGTCTTACATTTAGTTAGATTCGGCATTTGTTTGAATGTTACTTTTACATACACACAAAACACACACACACACACACAAACACACACACAGAGAGCAAAACTATGCAAAAATAGTGACAAATGCAATTGAAATTTGAGTGACTATTTAGGTGCCATATCCCATTAAAAAGAGAAATCGAACCCAAACCCAATCCAATCTTTAAAAATCTGCCCCTCCTCCTTCTTCCTTTTCCTGTTCTTAGTTACTGCAATAATCAGGTAGACACATCCTTTTCAAATCCTTTGTTCTGTTCGCTACCAAAACTGTGTGAAACCTAAGTATATATACATAGAAGAGAATATAACAACAACAACAACAAACAAATAATTAAATAAACAAACAAATTTAGTTTCCTATACAAATTTTCCAATGTACCGTTAACGCATTTATAATTGTTATACTAATCAAATAGCGTACAATTTCCTACACACGAGATATGAACACAATAAACATTTGATTACATAATAAAAGCGAGAGAAATAGAGAGCGAGAGAGAGTGAGTGAGAGAGAGAGAGAGAGAAGAAAATGAAAGCTTAGCTTAAGTTTAGTTATCTATCATTTACTCATTATTTAATCTATATCTTATATCTCTATTTCTATTTCTAATTCTATTTTGTATAGTGAATTACGAATAAGTTCTTCAATTGATTTCAATGTGTTTTTTTTTTTTTGATTTGATTTGATTTGTTTCTCTTAGGTTATGTTTGCTTTATATATATATATAAACATATATTTTATTTAATTGATAAATAAACAAAATATTATAAACATATTACATATATTTTAAATTATGATTTGTCCATTCACGTTTTGTTCATTTGATTTGATTTTTTTTGCTATATTCTCTCCGCATTCAATCACAGTTGATAATTTTGCATTATAATCATTATTTTTTGTTGAAATAATTCAATTTTATTCTATGAAATAAATGGGGCAACAGTCACACACACACACACACACACACACACACACACACACACACACACACACTTTTTATATACATTTTCGTTTGATGGGCGCGTCAGATTCTTGCGATACAAGAAGCATTACAATACGTTTTATATAAGTTTTTCCGCATTCAAAATTGTACATAGCAAATGTTTTCGGCAACTAAAAGAAAAGCAAAACAACAACAACAACAGCAACAACAATAACAACAAACAAAAGTTTTATAGTATATAGAAAGTTCTCTCACCCAAAACCCTAAAACGAGAGAAGCAAACACAAAGAAAAGAAAACGAATATAAAAATTGAAAACAAAAAAAAAAAAACAAAAAAAAATCAACCTGTTTTGGCATTGTAAAAAGTTAGTCGAAATTTTTTTAAAATTCATTTTAGGCCCAATGGAAGAAAAAAATTGATAATTGCATGTTTTTGGCACTACAACAAATTTATACGATAGCTTTTATTGGAATTATTGGATTTGCTATAAACAAATTACAAAAATACAAAGGAAAAATTTAAAATACTTAGCATACTTTTAGGCCTTTTAGACAAAATTTT